>NC_060270.1:122778754-122939758 GCF_021613505.1 Equus quagga | reverse complement strand
TATGTATATATCAAATTGTCATGTTTTACACCTTAAATATATACAATTTATATTGGTCAACTGTACCTCAATAAAGCTGGAAAAATATAACAAAAATGTTTACTATATTGAAAAAACATAGGATACAATATAATGAAGATCCCTTGGGCTTATAACCCATCTTTATTAACTCTTATATATACATATAGATGCATATAGCACACACATATTATATAATTTTGCTTCTACATATTTATAAATAATATGAAATATTGTTTGCATGTTTTACTTTACCTAAGAGAAGTCAAGAAAGATAAAATAGGAAGAAAAACACTTGGGAAAAGTAGAAAATAAATAGTGGTAAAATTAAACCAGTTATATCAAAAGTTTCATTAAAAATATTCTAAATAGGGGCTGGCCCCGTGGCCGAGTGGTTAAGTTCGCGCGCTTCGCTGCAGGCGGCCCAGTGTTTCGTTAGTTTGAATCCTGGGCGCGGACATGGCACTGCTCGTCAGACCACGCTGGGGCAGCGTCCCACATGCCACAACTAGAAGGACCCACAACGAAGAATATACAACTCTGTACCAGGGGACTTTGGGGAGAAAAAGGAAAAAATAAAATCTTTAAAAAAAAAAATATTCTAAATACTTCAGTGCAGATTGTTGAACTGGGTAAAAAAGTTAGACAAGTATATATTGTCCTATATTCAATATGATACAAAACTAATACCTTGCTAATCTTCATCATAAGAAAGCTGGAGTAACTAAATTATCAGATAAAATAGACTTCAGGATTGAAAATATTCAAATACATGAAGAAACATTTTCTAATGATTAATAAGTCAAATATTCAAAGAGACATAACAATCACAAATGTGCTTCACATAGTATCAGAGCTTAAAATCACATGAACACTTGACAGAACTAAAAGAATAAATGCACAGTTGCACAGTGCGAGTTAGCGAGTTGATTACTCCATTCTGAGTTATTGAAAGGCCAGAAAGTCAATAAATGCGTAAAACATATAAATGTCTCTGGCAATTATCGTGAACTTATTGCTATTATAGAATATAATTATTTATATCATCTATATTAACCAATAACAATAGAATATGCATTCTTTTCACCAAAAGCAGAGTACACATGGGAAGAACAAACACTGGGCCATAAAACAAACATCAAAAAATGTAGATGAATTGAAAGCATACAGAATATGTTCTCTGACCATTATGTATTTAAATTAGAAAACAATGACAGGAATATTTTTTTTAATTCACAAATATTTTTAAATTAGACACTACACTTCCAAGTAAGGCATGCATCAAAAAGAAAGTAAACAGAGAATATTAAGAACACTTTGAAATGAGTTATGTTGAAATACAGCGTATCAACACATGTGAGATTTCATGGTTTAAATATTTATATTAGGAGATAATTAAGGTATAAAAGCAGTAGCATAGGGATGGAATTTAACAAAAAAGAACAAGTTACTCTCAAATTAAGAAGAAAAACATAAATAATAAGAGTAAGAACAGAAACCATCGAAATGGAAAACAAAGAAAGAAATAAAATCAATGAAATGAAAAGCTGGATCTTTGAAATGTTCAATGAATTATAAAAATTTCTAAACAGACTGATCAAGAAACACAGAGAAAAAACTAAAAATCACCATTCTCAGGAATAATAGGCAGGAACTCACTGCAGATGCTCCAGACATTAAAATGTAATCAGGAGCATACTATGAACAAGCTTATAGCAATGAATATGAAAGCTTTGATGAAAGAAGAGCATTTCTGGAAAGACATATTTTACCAAGTTAAAACAAAATGAAACAGAAAACCTAAATCTGGAACTCTTCTCAACTCATTTTATGAGCTCAGTATTAACTTGATACCAAAAATAGACAAAGATATAAGAAAAAAGTACACCAGAGACCCATATCATTCATAAAATATATGTAAACGTCCCGAAAATATTACTAAGCAGAATCTGACATGTACAAAAAGGATAGTACACGACGAAAGCTGAGTTCCCTCAGGAATGCAGTTTTGGTTTACCGTTTAAAAATCAATCATAGCAATTGATCATATGAACGGTACAGTGGAGAAATCACGTGATTTAGTATACTTGCATGCGAGGGTGTACGCATGTGTCCTTAACTCATCTTCTCAAGATTTGCCTTTTGATTTCAATTTCCTTTGGATTTAGAATCCTTTACAAAGGTTTCATTTTATGCATTTTTTTCCACCAGTTGGAATTTGGTCTTAACATACAAATAGTTTATGTTAAGATATGGTCACAAAAGAATATTCTAATATTATATTCAACCATATTTAATTTTTAATTATTCATTGTCAACCATGGCTTGAATATTACAGCCTACTGTTTTCAACTTAGATACATCTCTATTTTGTGGGGGACTCCAGGGTATTTTTAGCTTTTGATATGGCAGTGTGCTCGAAAGAAACAATAAACAATGGTTCATATACCAACCTTTCACAAAAAAAGTCATAGGGGTTCAACTTCATTTTACTTACACTAGATTTTTAATATTTCAAACATCAGCATGTGTGCATATCTCTATTTTCCTATTGCCAGATTAAAAAAATCTGTTAGATTCAATATCTTGAGCAGCACAAAGTATCCGTTGAATATCTTGGTAATTGGAAGAAATCAAGACAGTCGTTAAATAAATCCGACATTCTTTAAAGAAATCTGTCACAGTGAAGCCAATAAACCTACAATTGAGGTAAAGAAAATGTCGCTGTGTAAAATAAATTATCTGTGCTGGTACTGAATATGGAATTCAATTAATGCTCTCTGTAAATACATATTCTTTAGCATAGTAGCAGGAAATTTTGTTTAAAATAGAAGACTTGTAGGTATCTTTAAAGTTCATTTTTACTACTGTAGAAATTCACATTTGGGACTTCCGTCCATCCCCACCCAATCATGAGCATCAGTCTCTGTGTCCTCCCTAACCTCTTCACTCCCAAGGACCCCTCTCCTCCAGCACAGACGTGGATTATATACTACCTGAAAATTCAGGAGCTTTTTGTTTTTGTTTTTGCCTCAGCCTTTATGGGCTTTCTATATGGATTGGGGAAATCAAAAAGAATAAATAAAATAATTAAATAAGCTGGAAGGATTTACATTATAATGACAAGTGATTGTAAGAAGAGAAATAGATTTCACAGAAGAGAGGGTTAGGTGCTTAGAGATTGAATTGTCTAAAACTGTAGACTTTGTAGAATTGAGAGGCAGTTTATAAAAAAGGGAAAGGGGTTTGAGAAGCAGGTGGCAGACTTGTAAATGATATTGAGGTGACCAGGGTCAGAGAGAAGATTTCTATCAACTTACACCTGTTTCCTGTGGTTTCTTCTACAGACTCTGGTAAATATGTATTTAAATTGCTTTCTAAATATGTATATCCATAGTTGTATATTTTTCTTTTCTATTTCTAAGGCGTATTTTTTCTAAAGTGACTCAGTCTAGAATCTACCTTTTAATTGGGAGTCACGTTGTCCATTTTTTCTGCAAATTATGAGAAGAATAAAGAAAATAAAATCCAGAGAGGATAAGAAACTTGTCCAAGATCGCTCCACTGACGAAGGATAGAGCTGGAGTGAGAGCAGAAGCTTTCCAACCCCTTGTTTTGATTCCTAACTATTTGACTAAACTACTCTGAAAACATAACAACAGACGGTTCAAAAACTGCCCTTTTTCCTCTTCAGACTGTATTATGCAAATATTTGTTCAACTTCATTTCTTGGAATAATTTCAGCAAATGCACACTCAGTTATCCCTGATCAGATTATCCACAGGGATTTCTAAATTTTTCTTTTCTCTACTAGTAAACCATCTACAGGCTGTTGATCACTTTAGACGATTAGGTAGAGTTCAGAGGCTAGCCCACTCCTGTAGATTCTGTGAACTTTTGAGAGTATCTGATTGTATCCCACCAAGTATAAATTGTTTTAAATTCTTTAAAAATATCTTCCTATAGAAATCACTTTCAGAATATCACACACCCCTCAAATTAATGATGTTGCAACTGAATATATCCCCTTTTCCCCCAAATCTGAATTTTTTCTTGCATTTCCAGTGACCTAAGTTAGGATCTTGGGGTTTACCTCTGACATCTTCTATACGCTTAATATCCAACCACTCTCCAAAATTTACCTCATAAACTCCTTTTAATCACTCACTTATCTCCAACAACATTTTCTTATCTCGAGCCCAAGCAGTGAGTATCCGTTGCTTAGATTACTGCAAAAAAGCCCCCCAAACAAACTCCTCCCCACACAAAAAACTAACAGCAACAAAAACATTAACTAATTCAGTGTTTCCACCTTTCAGATCATTCTATACCTTATTATCAACATTTTGTTTCCAAAACAAAAATCCAGTTTATGACACTCTCCTGCTTAAAAATCTTCTAGGATTCCCATGGCCTTAAGATGAAGATCCCTAGTGATGACCCTCAGAGTTCCCCCAGCTCTGGCCACTGCCTGCTGCGCAGCCTGGTCTCTCACCACCTACCCTTTGCTACCTTTGTTTCACTTCCTCCTAACCTTCCAATAGAGTCTAAGAACTCTGCAGGTGCGATTATCTGTAATTAGAGCATAGTCTCATTTGCCCCATCATATGGAGTCCCAGTTAAATGCTTCACCTATAGTATCCTTGGACACATTAAACTTTCCTATCGCAGCACCTGTCACAATTTATTAGATTTGTCTCATTTTTTTGCTTGTTTGTTTTTGTATCCTCACCCTGTCTTCCAACAGATTTTAAAGTCAAGGCAGAGATCACTTCTATCAGTTCACTCTTATAACTCCAGCACATAAGTCCTTGGTCAATAGTTGTTGAATGGTTGACTCTCTGAATGGCTGAATAGCAAACAAAATATGTGATTTAAAAGTAAACCTTTATTTGATCAATGAAAGAACTGTTATATCTATACCCCCTCTTTCCCTTTCTCCGCTTATGAAATCATCATTCCCTTTGCTTGCGATTGACTAAGTAAGCACATGCATACACACACACACACACACACACACACACACACCATAAGTATTGTGGGCAGAACTAAAATTTTCTACTCTGAATTTGGCTACAACATTTCTTTCAGTTCTCTAGATCATTAGCCAAATATCCACAGCTGCAACACTCTCTCTGGAGCAGATGCATTCTAAAAATTCAATTTCTGTCAGTTGACTCATATTTTCAAATTGATTTATGTTCTAATTTTAAAATCACTTTTGTCCATTTTCTGGTTATTTTCAATGGTCACTGATTGCTAATATCTTGCCACTTTTACTCAGCTCGTAAAATAATCATATAAACACCTACCTGTATGTTACTGTACGTGGTTGCCAACATTTGAAGTCAATGCTTCTTAAAGTTTATTCATTTAAATAATCTGCCTGGTCAGATAATAATAGTCTCCTTCACTGTAAAATGAATCATTAGAAACCAATTAGTCTTAAAACATAGAGCACACATCATTTACTACTCTACAACTTCTGAAAAATTGTCATGAAAACTCTGGATGACCAAGCTTCTGAGTCCAGTTTGTTTAGAAAAGTTCAAATTCTTAGGTGAATTGTGAAGCTGTGTCTTCTGGCGTTGTAGCTTCGACAGACATATGCAAGAAGAAAATAAGTGTGATAAAACTTGCATTTGAACAGTAAAGTTTGCAGATTACTTTCTTTCATACATACTTTATTAGATTCTCACAGCAATCATTTCAAGTGAGCAAGAATTTTACTACTAGTTTACAAATATGTTAATTAATCTGGAGAAACCATAAGTGTATGTTTTTAACATCACTCACAGGCTAAATATTAGAGGGTAGATATACTGAGGGTTTTTACATATCTAACTCCATTTTCAGTGGTTATTCTACTATAAAATGTTACCTCTTTAATGTGGAGAAGGCATTCCTAAACACTGGGCATTCAATGATGAATATGACAGGCATTCTTATTGGCAAGGAACTTACATGCAGGTAGGAAGGATCAGAAATAAGCAATAATATTTAAAAAAAATTTCCAGACAGATAAGAGAGGGGAAGGCAAAAGATCTGTAATGTGAAAATGGTTGGAGAGAGATAAATCATGGTAATTAAGAGCAACTCTATTTAAAGAGGTGCTATTTTATCTGTACAGAGAATTCTGAAAAGAGGTCCAGAGGAAAGAGCTGACTTGGCTAGCTGGAGGAACCCAAAGAAAGCTAAGATGCTTCGTGTGTGAGAACAAAGGCATCAGGAGATGAGGTCAAATATGTAGGCAGTGGAAACAATAATGTAGGGCATAAAAGCTGTGATAAGGAGATTCAATTTTATTCAAAGTGCTTTGAGAAGCTAGTAAAGGTTTCTAGGTGAGGAAATTATGTGATTTGATTTACGGTATAAAAGAGAATTATTCTACTATTGTATGTAGAATGAATTTCCGTAGGGGTAAAATTGGAAGCGAGGAGATGAGCTACTTTATTAGTTCAGAATAGAGATAAGGTAACAAGGCTAGATGATAGAGTTGAGATAAACACAAATTGAAGCGGACAGATTAAAATAGACTTTGAAGGTAGAAATGACAAGATGCAGTGCCTTACTGAATGTGGATTGTGAGGAAAATGGAATAAAAGCAAAGAACAAGACTTTTAGTTCATTCAAATCAATGGATGTTGGTGCTTTTTTACTGCGATGGCGTGAACTGAGTGAAGAACATTTTTGAGTTCAGCGAGAGGACCAACAATATAATTACTCCTGTGTTAAGTTTGATGCTTATTAGAAATGAAACTGGAGATATCAGATAGGTAGAAATTTGGAACTCAAAATAGAGTTCTGGACAAGGTTTAAATATTACTGACTCCATTACACACACGTACACACACACACACACATTCACATGTCATATGAATAATGACACTGGACAGGTTGTGATTACCTAGGGAGAGTGTTTGAAGGATAAGAAAGTCCAAGGGAGTGCAAGCCCTGGCGCGTTCCAGTATTTAGAGGTCAGAGTAGAGGAGGCTGATTCAAAACAAGTGAGTTTTTAAAAGCAGAGAGAGACATCATAAGAGTGTGATACCATGGAAGCTTATGTCAGTAAAGAGGGAGAGAAGGAAGGAAAAGAAAATACACGATTAATTTTTTTAACCATTTTGTAGCTACTGACTGTAGATCATTTTGAGTCAATAAATTGTCTCTACAGCACAACTGGCTGCAAATGCAGAGGCAGTTCTACAGAATTTTGGTCATTCATTCATTGATTGGGACAGTATTTATTAAACCATGCATTGGTTCTTTATTGAAGACAGACAATATAGCTACTCACTTTAATAAGCCTACATCTATATAAGGACGTAAAAGTTCATTAACACATATTTACAATAAAATATAGTAAAAGCAATGATAGAAATATGTAAAAGACAGTTAATACAATCTAAGGTTTAGGGAAACTTCTAGAAGAAATCGAACGAGTGAAGAGAACAGTGGAATGCATTCATTCCAAGTGAAAAAAGTATTAGGCAAAAATGGTTAAAGCCACAGCAGTTTGTTCTTGCAAGGTAGTATGTACTATGAAGTGAGTCAAAAACTGAAATTGCTCATGTTGGCATACAGGGGCTGTCATGGCAAGGATCTTAGGGTTTACCTGACAGTCAACTGATGTCTGAAAGAAGGCAGAAGCATGTAGTGAGCACTATTTGCAATAAAACTGGTAAGAGAACAAAACGTCCCCAATCAAGATAACAATAAGTGATATGTGGTCAAGGCACAGATAGAGAATTAGTTGGAACATAAATTTTGCAATAACATCTGACTGCCTGTAAGGCAATGAGTCAGTGATGATTTTTAGCTTGAGTGACTGAATGATGTAATTACTACTATGGGGGAAATGTTTAAATAGATGAGCAGTAGTAATATCTACTGCATAATGCTAAGATTGTGAGGGAAAGGATAACGAATCATTGTTAAAAAAATACTTTATTCAGTAAAATCATTTCTTTGTTTAAATTAATAAATATAGTTATGCACAATTTGGTTCATGTGAAATCTACTAAAAATTGATGCAACTATTTGTGTCACTTCATTCATGAATAAGTTAGATTGATTAGGGCCTAATTGAAAGGCTTGTAGAGCAGACACTTGTTTTTTACTTAACAGTACTACCTACCTGCCTTTTCTAGCCTAGCAAAGACTGCCTCCAAAATAGAAGCTAAAAATTCTAGATTTTCACTCTCCAATCACCCCTTGCTTCTAAGTTAGTCATGACATTTGGAGCAGGGAGGAGCAAATCTTTTTGAGCAAGGTGAGGGGACATCTGGTAAAAGTTTTCCTCCCAGATGAAAATAGAAGGATACCTGAGATGCACTCTCTCACCAGTTAGGCTGTCCTTCCTCTTTCATTCCTTAGTACATTACTATATAAGGACATTATTGGTAGGTTTTGTAGCAGGATTCACACCATGAGTGAAGATAAGTATGCCGTGCTGCAGATGGCGAAGCAAAGAGAAGGAAAGAGCTCTGTCCTTGATAATCACATTGAGCCTCTGATCCAACCTTGCAGTTATCTTCCTGCAGACTTCTTGTTACGTAGGATAACTAAATGTCATTCTTGTTTAAGCCACTGTATGTGTGGCATTATTCCATTTTTTGCTGAAAGCACTCAAGTTAACATAGTAAGTACATATAACTACCAAACAGTCTTAACTCAGTGCGATATAAACAGAAAATAATTTTAACAATTTCTTAATACTGCATTCAACCATACTGTGTTGAATCTCCATTTCATATCCCTCGGGAATATCTTTGGCAGACCCATAGGTTTATTGTCACTTAGAGTATTCATAAAATCCAGTTCAATTTAAAACTTCAATTTCTTATTTGTTCTAGCCCTAATTTTCCCCTGTTCTACCCTTGTCTCCCCCACCCACTACCTCAAACACAAGCCAGACTTTGCGAAAAAGTACCAGAGATGGGGAGTTGGGTGACGTGGACTGGTCTTTTATTCCTCTTCCTCTCTTTCCAACAAGTCTGGAGGTGAGGCCTGGACAACTAACTTGGTTAAAGGGGCAAGGGTGTTCTTCCCTTAGCTGGGTTTATAACTGATTCCCCCATCTGGTCATGCTACCATCTCTCTGTTTATGTCCTCTAGGAGAGCAAGAAAGCATGCTCTCCAGAGTGCCCTAAGGGGCTTCTCTCAATTGCAAGGGGAAGCAGCTTTTCCAGAAGCAGTTGTTGGGTGTGTCAAAGAAAAACAAACCTGGACTTAGATAAAGAGAGTTTAATTGGAAAGTCTAGTACAATAGGGAGAACCCTCCTAATTCATTAAATATTTCAAAATCAAACAGAAAAAAGTCTTCTCTTTTATAGGAAGGTAAATACTAAGTAAGAGGAATCTGGGCAAACAAGGGGAAATGACCGGCTGTGGCTGGAAGGAAAAGTGTCTGACTCTATCAGCCAGCTCTCGGGATAGCTAACTAGGTGGCATGTTCAGGTTTTTAGTGCTTGCTCAGGTTCTGGGGTAAGCAGGGTTCAGAGGGCTGTAGGGCAGAGAGAAGCCTGATTAAAGTTTGGTCAAGAGAAAGCAAAAGGGGTCGGCCTTGGGGGCTAGTGGTCAAGTTCACACACTCTGCCCTGGCGGCCTGGGGTTTGCCAGTTTGGATCCCAGGTGCAGACCTACATACCACTCATCAGCCATGCTGTGGAGGTGTCCCACATACAAACTAGAGGAAGATTGGCATAGATGGTAACTCAGGCCAACCTTCATTACCAAATAAAAGAAAGAGCAGAAGGTACAGAATGAGCAGTTATGAACACTTGGTCATGTGGAATTGCAGTCAGGGAACCATACATAGTACTTTGCTTATTTCTCTCACAGTTCTGTCTTTTGTCTGAGTAATAATGACATATTTTGCTCTTAAAACTGCCCCATGTAGGACAATAAATTATATGGTCATCCAAGATAATGGCAATGTTGCTGGTGTCTTGGTACCAGTCACTCTGCCTATTTGATTCACAGGAAACACAGTCTTCCCAAAGCAGATGCTGGGAAGGGACCCAGATCCACCGAGGTTCTGTCATGCTGCCTTCTCTCCCTAGATCTCTGCTTCCTGGATCAAATAACCGCATGGCTGGTCAGTAATTTTGCTTCTAAGTAGGCAGATGTCTAACTCAAGAATGACATACTGCTATTTCCTTTGCGTCAATCTCTCTAACTTTTATGAGTAATTTTTTGTCATTTTTGTCTCTGTTGTTTTGCTTTGTTTTAGTTTTTTTTTGGCACCCTAGTCTTTGGAGAATTCTAAAAATTCTCCTCTCCTTCCTTCTCTAGAATTCTGCATACACAGCTTCAGGGGGCTTTGTGGAGATGGGGATTAAATTTCTGGATAACAGATCTAACTGCTTTTTACTTAGCCCCATTCAAGAGGGGCTTCCAACTTTTAAATTCTTTTTTTTTTTTGTATACATAGTGTTTTTTTGACCCTGATTCTGATGCTGGTTTGCAACCCAAGTTAATAGAAAAATACCTTTCAAAATCATATGGAAATATACTAGTTATTAGAGTATGGATTTTTCAAATAACTTATTTTAGCATTATTTTTGAGTACATGTAAAGATTGAGAATTTAACATAATCGGCAACAAATGAAAAATCAGTATTAAATGTATTCAACTAGGTTCTACACTATTTAAATTAGAAAATTAAATCAATGAAAATAATCATGTATTTGTGTATGTGATTGTGTGTGTGTGTGCGTGCGAGTTTTTGAACTTTAAGGGAAAATCAATTAATAATAACTATTAAACCAAATGTATTTCCAAGTATCTTCATTTTCATTGCAGGCTTAAAAATGAACCCCAGTTTAGGTACTCGTACTAATTTAATCACACTACAATGTTTGATTATTAAAACACAATCAATGTTTGCAACACATTATTCTAGTTGCTTTAAAAAATGCAAACCAAGAATAAGCAAGTGGCATCATGTTATAACGGATGCTAATTGTAACTCATGAGGTATGAGTTATTTTCTTGACAGTTTCAAGCAACAAAACACAGCCTCAAATAAGCAGGATGAGTTAAGAGAGAAGCAAAGCAAATAGCATCTTCAAAGGGTGCCCATTCATCAGCCATTAGCAGGAGACAACAAGCTACTAAATAAAACCAGTTCCCTCCTTATATCCTTCAGGAACGCACAAGGGAAAGAGTGCTGGAAACTATTATGGAAGCAAAGAGCAGACTCAGCAGCAACAGCTGAGTTCGCCAACTTATCGGGTAACTAGGAAAATCCTGAGTGGTATAAATTTACGAAAGGTTTCTAAATTTACTGTGGTGAATAGAAAAGATCCCAGTGGCCAAATCCAATCCAATTAGGATAAAAACATTTTCCTCCTTAACTGCCAGCTTTTGGATGAAAAATTGCTGCCTCTCAAACTCAGTCAATTTTAAAATGTCTACTAGCTGGGTTTGCCCAGCAGGAGGCTAACGGGTCTATTATGCTGACAGATGCTCCCTGCTTCAGGAGGCTACAGAATTTAAATGACTTTTTTCTTTTCTGTTTATAGGTATCTAAATTGAATTAATATGAAAATAAAACTAAAACTTTGCCATTTAAAACTTGTCCCTTTTGAGATAGTACTCTAAATGATCGCAGACATCACTAGTAGTCTATGTCTTTGTTAATATGCCAAGTTATATTTTACTCAGTTTTATATTTACAAAATACTTTTAAAAGATGTTAGCTGTTAACATTTATCAAAACTTCATATTTTACACAATTTTGACAAATATATCACTTTTGCATTATTGATATGACGATCAGATGAAGTGGATAGGCAGGTATAATTATATCCCATTAATTCATGAAAAAAATAATGTTTATTTATTTTTAGTTCATTATTATTTTTCAGACTTTGATTGGTAGAGCCAGGCCTATTACCTGGAATCTTTTTCATCTAGCTCAGAGTACATTGTATTACACTCTGCTGCCATTATATAAATTCTAGTGAAAACATTCATTATGCTATATATTCATAAAATAAATAAAATGAGAAATTTGGAGCAATTGTCCACTTACCTAGGAACAAATTTTAGCCTTTTGTTTTTTTGAGAGGGAAAGGAGAAAAAGCATTGGACATCTTCATAAATCATTTAAACAGAATCTTTTAATTTATTGTTCTTTATCTTTGAATTATTAACCCTCTGTATTAGTTTATTAGGACTGCTGTAACAAAGTACCACAAACTGGATGGTTTAAGCAGAAAATTATCGTCTCACAGTTCTGGAGGCTGGAAGCCTAAAATCAAGGAGTTGGCAGGGCTGGTTCCTTCTGAGGGCTGAGGCAAAGATCTGTTTCAGGCCTCTCTCCTTGGCTTATAGATGAGTGTCTTATCCCTTCGTCTCTTCACATAATCTTCCCTCTATGTGTATGTTTCTGTGTCCAGTTTTCATTTTTTAAAAGGACATATTGGATTAAGCACCACCCTGATGATTTCACTTTAACTTGATTTCCTCTGTAAAGACACTATCTCCAAATAAGGTTACATGCTGAGATACTGAGAAGTAGAAGATATAAAGGAAGAAATATCTTAATGCTATCCTCCACTCCCAAATCCTTTTTATTTTTTATTTTTTCCTAGTACAGTGATAAATTGTCCCCACTCTTTCTAAAAGCCATCTCCACAGTAACCTTGATTCCATCACTCAACTGTGCTTTTCCTTATCTACAAATTTCATGCATTTTAATATTTTCTCAGTTATTATTTTTAAGTTCTTAACCTCAAGTTGTTCACTAGCCGTTGTCCTTTCATCTCTGCCATTCTTTCTTTTTTTTCAAGATTGGCACCTCAGCTAACAACTGTTGACAATCTTCTTTTTTTTTTTTTCTTCTTTCTGCTTTTTTCTCCCCAAATCCCCCCAGTACAGGGTTGTACATTTTAGTTGTGGGTCCTTCCAGTTGTGGCATGTGGGACGCTGCCTTCAGCATGGCCTGATGAGTGGTGCCATGTCCGCGCCCAGGATCCGAATCAGCAAAACCCTGGGCAGCCAGAGTGGACCTCTCAAACTTAACCACTCAGCCAGGAGGCCAGCCCTATCTCTGCCATTCTTAACAGTTGAGCTCTTTGAAAGTGAGGAAGGTCTGTGCTCACCAATCCACTTAGTCATCTCTCTCCCACTTTTCCCTTATCTCACTGCCATTGTTTCTACTCCCACAGATTCACCAAAACTACTCACAAGAGTCAGTCATGACAAAAGAATAAATTGAATGTAAATTTTCATTTTGCTTCTCACATTACCACTTTTTAGTATTTATTATTGTGTCATTCCTTTCTTGAACTTTCTTCTCTGTCTTCTACTTTCTCTTTCATTGCTTTTCACTTCTCATAATTATCTTCTTCCAAACATACAAATATGTTGGTTTTCACCCCATTCCCTTGGCCTCATGCTGTTTTCGTTCTAAATAGATATTTTATTTAACTTAATCCAAGCCCTTGTTTGGAGAGCCACCTATGAACTTCTCACCCTCAAACTGCTATCACCAGACTTATAAATCCAATGTCTTAGTACTTGATCTCCACATTTATAGAGTTCCAAAGATTTCTCAAGATCAATATTAAAAAAAATGAGCCAATCTTCTTCTATGCTCCTTTCCAAATATTTTTCATATGTTTTCCTTATCTCAGATCTGTATATAATCTTAAACTTTACATAAACTTATGACTCTTGTTTCTTATAACTCTCAAAATAATAGAAAGCTGTTATCTGATAGCCTAAATTTCTTATTCTATCTGTCTAGTAGCTATTAAGATACAACCTTTTGTATTGCTCCTGTTGATAAAGATCATCAATATTCACCATTTCAAAACTGCACGTATAGAATTGACATTGCCCTTTGATGGAGTCAATGGGAGTCACTTGAAGACTAGGTAAAGTACATTTTGGAGGTGCAATCTAGGGAAAACAATTAAATAAAGAATACATGATGTCTCCTGGATGATAAGATGGCGTGCTCTTCCTCTAGCTCATCAAAATATAGTTTTGTCCATCTGTATGTCCAAAATATAAAAGATATAAAATTACGCTACATTAAGAGAGTAAAGAATGAAATAATCATTTAAAAACTTACAAAAGAATATTTGATGATAAGTATTTAGTATTTCAAAATTGTTTAATAGGAAGGATTTATATCAAGAATTCATAAAAACACTGTAGCAAATAGAATTAGATGGCATATAATTTTTGTTTTTTTGCTATTTTGAAACTCAAATATATCCTAAAATAACCAGGTATCATGTGTATAATTTTAAAATCATGTAAAAGACTAGATAGCACAGTGAAAAAGTGCTTTGATTTTTATTTCTCAATCTGTATATAAAGCAAGGAAAAACAGAACAAAAACTATCTATTTTGAAACTAGTCTGTAGAGAATCATTTAGCTCTTAAACACTGTTCTTTGTTCTTCATTCTTTTAAGAATGGTAAACTTGGCTCAATACTAGACAAATCTTTTTAAAAGTCTACGTGTTGTTGTTTTTTAAAAATCATAAAATTTAATTTACAATGAGACACAAAATTAATGCTGAATAAAAACTTATTCACTGATCCATTTTGTATAGCTTTCTTTGATCTTATTAATTTTTTTCTATAAAATGAAGTGTCAATTTTCTCTATATTTTACTTTGACCCCAAAATATTACTCTGCCTTTCACAACAAATGATGACAATGGATTTCGGTACCTGCCGTATAACTTTAAACACTTAGCAGCATTAGTCTGTGTTTACAGTCTAAAATGTTAAATTAGAACTATTATTTTGATAAATCCAAGTGGCAAAAGAGTATAATATCATTTAGTATCTTAGATGTAAAGTTGAGTATCTTGGAAATTATTCTAATTTTTTATAATCTTTGTATAATTTTGGGAAGCAATGTCCAAAGCCTGGTCCTTTACTCTATGGTCATGTCCAGTTGAAACATGTCCTCTAAGTCAAAAGTTTACTTTGCAAATAAGATATTTTATGATATCCTCAAAGAACTGTTTAGATTTAGGAATACATACTTATTTTCTTCAGGGGTAAATATTTACCTGGTAGAATTTGAATTTCAATTCTAGAAGAACAACCAAAAAAAAAGCGATCGGATGACTCTGATTACTCAGAGCAATTTTAAATATTTATTATTTCCAGTAACTCTTGAGAACCAACTGCCTCTTGGTTAACTTTATCTCGCAGAAATGAACAGATTGGAGAAAGGGATGTCAGGGAATTTTTACTTGGGTGGTTCTAATTATGTGGTGATAAATGACAGTGAAGAAAGTGGGTGAGAAAGAAGAGACTCCTGTTGTGGCGGGCGGGGGATTTAAAAAAAGATCCTGAAGCAGAAAATAACTGCTAGAAAATAGCAGAAGAGGAAGCAGAAGTATGATTCAGGGGTATAAATTGAATTGCCTTTAATTATCTACTGAGACAAATATCAGAATTATTTAAATATATATATTTTTTTGTTTTGGGATTATGGTAGTTTAAATCCCATATTATTTAAACAAAGGAGCCTGGGACTGTATACATTACTTATGAATATATATAGAGGCCACTAAAAGATAAGTAATATTGATGAACGGTGGGTAGATAAGATTATCTTGTGAAAGGCAGTTTTTCTTCCTCCAAAATAATGGAACTAGAGTACAGACCTAATATTCTACTTTGTAAATAGTTATCAAGAATTTCTCAGCCAGAAAATTCATATATGATGGAGAAATTCTGCATTATATGTTTCAATATGCCTAGTTTCACATGTCTAGATCAATGATATTGGACATCTAACTTCAAGAAACCATGCAAATGTTTGCATATAGGAAATACGTGTCTTATCAGTATTTGGAGATTGCAGTGAAAACTTTCCAAAAGCTGTGAGTAAGGAGACCTGGAAAGCCACCATAAGAGCACAGCCTGCTGGATTTGATGGTAGACTGATTGAATATATTTGCATAGCTATAGAAACAATATTTCAATCCGATATAAAAGATAATTTCTAAAGTAGCTTCACCCACAGAAACTTTAACAGTGTTCGTCTAATCCTTGACCAGGGGAAACAAGGCCTTAGCCAATAGTCTTCAAGTGTGCTGGTCCAATATTCTAAACCAGAGAGGAAGGTACTTGTATGGACATCATCAAACATATATTGCCCTACTTAGCTTGCTTTATTTATTTTTATCCTATGCCTGCATAAAGGAAAGGAATTGACTTTTTTTTTTAAGAAGAGCAATTTAGTTATTTATTTGTTGTTTGTTTTTAAAGATTGTCACCTGAGCTAACAACTGTTGCCAATCTTCTTTTTCTTTCTGCTTTTTCTTCCAAAATTCCCCCAGTGCATAGGTGTATATTTTTAATTGTGGGTCCTTTTAGTTGTAGCATGTGGGATGCCACTTCAGCGTGGCCTGACAAGCAGCGCCACTGAACTTTCCCACTCGGCCCAGGGGCCAGCCCATGGAATTGACTTTTCATGCAGTCTAGCTATAGGAAGTGATTGCACTGACTATGGAGAGAAGAACATTGTGATAGATTTCAGTTTTATTTATAATAGAAAAAAAATTAACATGTTTGCTAACTAGGCAACCTCATGAATCTCAGTTAGGTGAGCCTGCACTGGTGGGCCTTAGAATGCCAGGCTTCTGAGTGGGCGAGCCAGAACAACAAAAATCGGGGTTGCGATAATTCAACAAAATAATGAATATCACTTTGTGAGATCTCCTGACAAACAAACAGCCTACCTAAGTGATCTTGATGTTAGGAGAGGTTTATTTTTTAAATGTTTTTGCTTTAAATTTTGTATAAAAATACTGGAATACTCAGATCAAGATTTTACAGGCCACTGAAAGTTCCTTTTTCAGGGAAAAGATTTCCTCTAGACTCTGTATTTTAGGATATTTAACTCTGACTTATCATCCTTATTCAGATAACAATATTAGACTTTCCATAAAACAAAGCAAACAATAAAAAGTCAAAAAAAAAAAAAAAGAAAGAAAGGGAGAACCTTGATTTAGGACCATTCCATGACTCACCTTTTTCTTTTGTACTTTTATGAGTTCACAATTTTTGTTTCTCTTGAGTTGGTGGTTAAAAATACTGTTTTCATCTTTTAACAGCACCTTAAAATCTTTCCTAAAAAACCTTTGCCAAGTGCCTGTGAATTAGGAAAAAATTGTATTGCGACTTCAAAACACGCTAAATTAAGACATATAACACACTGGGCTCCAATCCGCAATCTACATAAGTATTCAAATCTAACAGCTACTGTACATTTAAAACAATGTAAGCTAGCAACATACATGTATAATAATGTAAAAAGATTGGAAACTATTTCCTAAAGAAATTATAACGTGAGTGTGTATATTTGACCTCTCACATTATCCCAGAATGAACTCATATGTAAATAGATTTATTCTTGAAATATATATTTATTGATTGAAAGTCTGTCTAAATATCCATTTACCTATGTATGTATGTATGTATGTATGTATCTATCCATCTATCATCTACCTAGGTATCTAATCATTTATCTATCACATTCAAATAGAATGACCAGCTGAGATAGACAAAACAATGACATAATATTTTTGTTTCACCATATCTATTCAGTGTATTAAAATTCAAAAAAGTAGAGAATTAATAAGTATTTGTTGTTGTCATATGGAAAATTTTCATAAGACCACCAAAATAATCTAGCCAACTTTGCCATAATGCTGGTCACAAATCCTATAATGGATTTGCACAGAACTATTTGTTCTATGTTAGATATATGATCTTGCTTAGAACTAGTGATTTTTTTTAAATGAACTGACTTAAATAATAAATGGTAAACTTGAGATTGAGGGTGGTATAGGCCAGGCAAATTCCTTTTCATCTATAGCCACAGGTGACATCACTAAAACCTCCCCACAATATCTTACAAATGTGAAACAGCTTGGGCAATAAAACCTGGAAAAGAGGGTACGAACTGGTCAGTAGAAGTCCACTGTAATCTTTGGAAAAAAATATTAAAGTTGACACTTTATTCAGCGCATAATAATGTTATTTTTTTCTTGCAAGAAAGTAGGTTACTTGCTATCCCTGTATGTTATATAGTTGTAGAGTTTTCATGTTATCCTCAAAACTTGATATGAAGCCTAATTTCAAAGAATAAAAATTTTGTAACAAAGTCAAAAATGTTTCACAACTGTTTTCCCAAGTGTTCTTTGTCATTTATTAATATTCTTTGGTAACAAAATGCTAACATTTAAATTCCATTTTTGTTATAACCATTGAAAATTGATATTTAAACAACCATTCAGGAATTACATAAGATCTAAAGATCAGAAGAGTATCCAAACTGTAACGTTAAAAATACCTTTACTCCTAAAGACCCTCTGAGCGATACCAGGGAATGACGGAAGCACAAAGGAAATACTTGTCATTGAATGATTTCAAGCCCTTGAAGGGAGATGATACATTTTACTTGTTTTTAAAGTTTCTTACAAATTCTCTACTGTTATAAATGTTCCAAGCTACCATAATACGCATTATTCTTTTATCAATATAATGAATTATCTCAAGTGTAAGTATGACTTTTAAATACCAACCAAATCGCCTGCTGTAGCATAATTTTTTTTTAAAATACTAGAATTAATCTCTTGCTCTTGTAATGTGGCAGTTTCTTCCTTCGCTACAATCGCAGGTTGCAGGTGTAGAATCGTTTTCTATGGATTTCTTCTAGGTGTTTTGGAATCCATTTAAGTTTCCTAGGACAACAGTAGATTTTATTGCTTGTCCACCTCACAGTAGTACCTCGTTACTGAAGCTGCCACATGCATATAATATAGAAATTAAACACAACATACCTGCTGCTGACAGCTGTGAGCATCAGTGCTGCATTCATAGTGACATCTGCCCAATTGCTACCTCATCTAGTCTTCAATTAATGTAATCGGGAATGTGTACAATTCCCAGTGCACAAATCACTGAGAGTTGTAACTTTTACCTGTCTTTTCATTCCCTAAAATTAATAGCGTGCTCTTCACATATTCAATAGATTTGCATAAATTTCCATATTCTAACCCTCTGTAGGTGCTTTGCTGTCATCTTCCCTAAGGGGGTGAATATAAATGCCTTTTCCTTATTAAAATTAGCCATAAGTGTTTGTTTAGAAATATATTTTTATTTTACAATAAATTTCGGCACCTAGTAGAATTCTTTACATTATGTGTACTTAATGAAAATTCCAGTAATTAGTAGCATATAACAAAGCAATGTGTTCTTATGAAGTTGTAAACTGTAATCTTTATGTTTATTCACTAGGTTTGCCCTACCTTCTAGTTTCTGTTGTCTTTTCACATTGAACTTGATCTTAAAACATGAAGAATGAGTGTGTTTTGTATATTTTGATATATCTGCTAATTATTCTAAGACTCATCCGATTCATCTCACTTTTAGAGACAAATATTCTGGAAATCACCCGTTCAAATCTCTGAAAAAATATTATCTCTTTAATAAATTAATTTACTTGAATTTTAAGAACATTTAAATTTTTTCAATCCCGTCATTATGAGATTGGCATTATGGCACTCTTAATGATCTTAAGATGGCACTCTTTTTATTTTATTTAGACCAGTAGACCAAGACTGAAACATAATCAATTTATATTATGTGAACGTTTTGTCTTGTTTCATTTTCAAGTAAAAACTTTTCAAAAAACAGTACTGCTAGAATTCACTACATATTCTAATTTGGAGAAGAGACATTTGATTCATATTTTTATTATTTTTTGAAAAATCTTTGGAAAATCTTAATACTAAGGTAGCAAAACAAACCATTGTCCAATTGTCTTAATACTGGTGACAGAAAATTGACAGCAACCAAATGTAGACTGTTCCATTAGCTTCTCTTTCTGTACTTGATCTGGTAGGAAGCAGTTGGAGGTGTGGCGAGGGAACAAGGATATGACACAAAAATAATAAACATTTTAAGTATAGTTTGAGGGTTAAAAAACTCAAATCGAATATCTTTTTGCTGAATTTAATCTCCTTTTATTCCTCGCTTCTTTGGTGAGTGGAAAGCGAAGGGCAGAGAACTGAGGTGAAAATAAAAGAAGGCAATTGGAAGTGAAGGAGGAAATCTGAGAGCAATCTTTGAAAAGTGAAATTAAAGCCACAGGAAAAAGAAATTTTATATTACATCCTCATGAATATTTTTAATCCCAAAAAATGGAAGAAAAAGAAGCTTAAAATAATTTGCACATACTAGAGTTCTATAGGATTAAAACATGATAGCATGGTTAACAAAGATCAGACAGTTGACAATGCGCACAATTTCAAATGAAGTAATTATTAAGTGTACCTTTGAAGAATTGCAAGCAATTTTGTGAAAAGAATAAAAATAAAAGACCATATTTAAAAAAGCACACTCTCTAGGGGCCGGCTCCGTGGCCAAGTGGTTAGTTTGTGCACTCTGCTGCGGCAGCCCAGGGTTCGGATTCTGGGCGTTGACATGGCACAGCTCGTCAGGCCATGTTGAGGCGGCGTCCCACATCCCACAACTAGAAGGACCTGCAACTAAGATATACAGCTGTGTACAGGGGGGTTTGGGGAGGAAAAGCAGGAAAAAAAAAAAAAAACAGCACATTCTTCTTAAAAAGAAAAAGCGGTAACTTGGTATTACAGAGAGAGAGATGGCTAAGAAACAAATTGAATTACCTCAAAATATACCAAAATAATTATTTCAAGTATTAATTTTTATTATTCAGATAATCAGTATTAAGCTGTTTTAATACCGCTTTATTATGCTGAGATGCAAGTTATGCTTATTCTTTTACAAAAACACAACTTTTATTTCTGAGGTGATTCAGACTTATAGAAAAATTCCAGATACTACAGGGAGTTCCTGTACATCTCTCACCTCTTGTGATGGTTCATTTTATGTATCAGGCTGACTGGTCTGTGGTGCTAGCTGTTTGGACAAATGTTAGTCTAGATGTTTTCGTGAAGGTGTTCTGTGGATGTGATTAACGTGTACAATCAGTTCCCTTTGAATACAGCAGATTACCTTCCATAATGTGTGTGATCCTCATCTAATAAGTTGAAGGCCTAATAGGAAGAACTGAGTTTTCCCAGATATAAAGGAATTCTGCCTCAACACCGTAACATAAAATTTTTTTATTAGTATCATAAATAATCACCTACACATTTTCTGTGGACATATGTTTTCAACTTATTTGGGTAAACACCTAGGAGCACGATTGCTGGATGATATGGTAAGACCATGTTTGGCTGTGTAAAAAACCGGTAACCTGTCTTCCAGTGGCTGTTGCCTTTTGCGCTCTACCAGCAAAGAAGGAGAGTTCCTGTTGCCTTACGTGTTCACCAGCACTTGTTGTCTTCAGATTTTAGCCATTCTAATAGGTGCATAGAGGTATCTCATTGTTGTTTTAATTTTCAACCCCAATACATGTGATGTTGAGCGTCTTTTCCTATGCTAAATGCTATATATGCTATATGTCTTCTTTGGTGAGATGCCCATTCAAATCTTTTGCCTATCTTTAATTGTTTTTTTTAATATTGTCATTGAGTTTTAAGAGTTCTTTGTATGTTTTGGATGCAAGTGCTTTGTTAGACACGGTTTGGCAAATATTTTTCCTAGTCTATGACTTTTTTTCTCATTCTCCTATCAGTGAATTTTGCAGAGCAAAAGTTTCAAATTTTAATGGTCTTACTTATCAATTATTTTTTTTCACAGATCATGCTTTTGTTGTATCTAAAAAATCATCACTCTCATTATAGAGTTGCAAATTCAAAGAACAATGAGATACCATTACACACCAATTAGAGAGCTAAAAATCCAAAACACTGACTTCTCTCTTTTTTTCCTTGTTATAGCTCATCTAGAAGTTTATCAATTTTATTGATCTTTCCAAAGGACTAGCTTTTTGTTTTGTTGATTTCATCTATGGTTTCCTATTTTCAATTTCATTGATTTCTGCTCTAATTTTTTATTATTTATTTTCTTCTGCTTATTTTGGATTTAATTTTCTTTCTTTTTTCAGTTAACTAAGCTGGAAGCTTAGATTTTTAAAATTTTAGATAACGTCTTTTCTTATATATGCATTCAGTGGTACAAAATCCCCTCTACAGTACACCCCACAAATTTTTATAAGTTGTATTTTCATTTTTATTTTTCAGAATATTTATTAATTTCTCACGAGACTTCTTGTTTGACTCATGTTATTTTAAAGTGTGTTGTTTAATTTCCCAGCATTTTATGATTTCCAGCTTTCTCTTTGTTATTGACTCCTTGGCAAACATACTAAATAGGAAAAGAATGTTCGGTAGTATATCTTGAATTAAAATAAGCAAAAAGAAGCTATTACTTGAATGGACATTTATTTAGGGCTTATTCTGTTGACATGCATCGTATGGAAAGAGGAAATTTCTTAGAGTTGTTATTGGGCTTCTCTAATGACTATACAGTGAGTCGTTCTACTACTAAAGTTAATACTTTTTGCTAAACCAATTCTTAATTAAAGACAGTATTTCATTAATATAATCCTCACAGAACAATCTAATTGCTTTTCAAAAATATTCCAAACAAGTTTCTGAATGCCCTAATGAATCATACTGAAGCTCTTTAAATATTTAGGCTTTGAACACTTTGATGTATAATCGTTTATGTAAATAGCATGTATCTTGGGTATTCTTCAGTATATTAAGTTTTATTATAGATAAAACATGTCTTTAGTTAGATTTAATTTATGACTGAAAATTTGAAAAACACCACATGCTTTTGTTATGACAGAAATTTGGTCTAAAATGGATTTTTAAAACCCTTGATGTTACATATCATGATAAGAACCCACATGTTTCTAATTTCAACCTCGATTACTCAATTCCTTAGGAAGAGAACAGTAGCTTACGAAACAAAGCTTCTAATACTGAAAAACTAATGAGCAACTAATGAGAAAAAGCACTTTGAAAGCACAGTGTATAATTAGAAATGGAGCAAAATTACATCACTCTTTGTATCATTATTGCATTTTAGACTCTTAAGGATAAGGTATTTAAAAGTTGTTAGGTTTAATTCATTTTTAATAGAATATTATTTAGCTTAATATGTTACAACAATATGTCAGACAATTTTAGGGGCAAACAATGCCCCATTCGTTATCATTCAAGAATATAGACAAAGCCAGTTCCTAAAAATACTTAGGATTTGGAAATAGTAATTCCTGCCTTAAGAAACAATGTTCAAAATGTAATAGAGAAGAGTGAGTAATGAGAGTAGAATGGCAAACCTGGAAATTTTTCCAAGGTCCAAATACGGATGTAAAATTCAATATCAGAACAAGTCAGATTACTTTGTCTGAAAATCAAATGAGAGCTCATGAGATTTCATGTCATCAGAAATATAAGTATTGTTAAAATATAACAAATAACTAAAAACAATAATAAGAGGTTGTTATTAAGGAAAACAAAAATAAACTTGATGCCTTAATGCTGTGGGAGACATTAAAAGTTGAAGACTACTTTAGATCACAGAATGATCCAGGTAGTCAAAGATTTGAAGAACTCTTTGTTTTGGTTGTAGCAGAAAAACCACGAAAGTTGTGAGATGAGAAATGGTGCGCTGTGTTCAAGGGAAGGCAAGAGACTCAGGTAACTGGAGCTTACTGAGAAAGAGTGAGAAACAAGAGGAGATTGCAAGGATGCCATATAGAACTGTACTGACTGGTCTGCCCGAATTACAAGTATAACGTAGTTATTTTGATCAACTTAAACATACATATTTACCAGTTTGGAATGACTTTCCCACTACTGTTGATTAATGAAATAATGTACTTGATGTATCTTATATTTGATATATCCTGTAGTTGAATCTCTAAGCAAAAACTTGATAAATTGTTTATGCTGCTCAAATATATTATTTCATGGAAAATAAGCATGTGTGATATTAGTAGATTTGACAAGGAGGATAAACAGGACTTATAGGTCATTATCACAGTATAAGTACATATAAATAGAATAATAAATTCTCTTACCTACATCTCACATATCTCTAATCATGCAGGACTCCCTAAAAATTAAAATGGTGAGAAAAAGAAGAGGAAACAAATCCATTCTAGATTTTATTAAGGATGAGTCTATATAATACATGAATTTACTTTTGTTGGTGAACTCTGCAACAGCAGTATTTGCTTTCAATTCAAACTGATGATGGCAAATTAGACTACAAACGAGTCTAATTCTGCTACTCATAGATACCAAAGCCTTCTGTCATTGGACATCCAAATTTACTTGTTTAGAATTTTCCAGAGACTGAATTTTAATATTGAGATATAACTCATGTTACGTAAATCCCAGCTACGGCAGAGGAGCTTCAATTTAGGCTACACTCAGCAGACAACCGGAGTCTGCCCTAAAGACGACAAATCTGAATTTCACTGATGGGCAAGACAGCGAGCCATGTGGTTTGTGGCATTGGTCTATAGATCCCCTTACCAAATTAGAGAGTTGTGCCAAGAAAATTGCAACTGTTATAGGTCTGAAAATGTATGCTGTATTGTTAATACTGAAAAATTAATATGCTATGTTTATAGTTCTAAAGCCCACAACAAAATTATTGTAAAACAAATTTCTAGGTTAGTTAACAAAAATTAGTGTTAATGCAAATAGTTAGGATTATAATAATATGAAATGAATGCATCTCTATAAAAGAATAAATATGGCTTACGGGTAGAAATACTGAAAAAAATTATATTACCAATCTAAATGTCTAAGCAAAATTAATGAATATTCCACTCAAATATCCTCATTTAGGATTCTTTATTTTCCTGCTGTTGTGGTTAGTAAAGTGCCCTGCTGTTTTCTTGGGATCCGATGCCTGTAGTACTGTCTATGTTTTGGTATGGGAATCTGCTTGAAATCTACTTTCCATTTCTTTGTTCGCAAATATCAGTGCTATTTCACACTTGTTACTTTCACACTTGTTCACACTTCATATCACCTTTGCTGTAATTTATTTTCTTTACATTGACTCTCTATTCCATGTACTATTTTAGCTTAAAGGGTAACAATATCATTATGGTAAAAAGAAAACTACTATCACTTACAATATATAAGAGCAAAATCTAAAAATACATAGTGGAAGAAAATTATGTTATTAGATTCTCGCTAGATATTTCTGCCTGCCAAGATTTTGAGCTTAAAACCTGTTTTCTATTTGTTAAAACAGAGTTTAAAAAACATTAGAATTTCCTCCTTGGTGCAATGTAAAGAAGAGAAAAATAATAGAAATAATAAAAAGTAGAAATGGATTAAAAAGCATTCTGATTCTTTTCATATTGCATTTAATAATATTGTAAATATCAGTGAACACAACAGCCAATACAATTGGAATATTGAAAATAATTTACCTACACGTATTTCTGATCCCACTGCCCCTCTCCATATAGAAGGACAAATGAGAGAGAGAGAGAAAGAGAGATTATCAGCATTAAAGCATAATTCCAAACTATTTTCCAAAATTGGTTGTACTAACTTCCATTGCAATCAGTGATTTATAAGGAAAACTATTGATACACGTCTAGTGCAACATTTGGTATCATAAGAACTGTAATGTGTTTCTTTTTGGGAGGGAGGAAGATTCACCCTGAGCTGACATCCGCGCTAATCTTCCTCCACTTTGTACAGGAGATGCCTCCACAGCACGGCTGATAAGCGGAGTAGGTCTGCACCTGGGATCCCAACTCAGGAACAGGGGAACAGGCCGCCAAAGCAGGGTGCGTGGAGCTGTACCCACTCAGCCATAGGGCTGGCCCCTCCTATGTGTTTTAATCAGATGCTTTTAAAATTTGGTTTAACTGTGGTTTGAATTTGTCCATATTTCTACCAGATTGTCTTTGTTAATCGATTTATAGAAAAGTGTGCATGTGTGTCGTATGTATATATGTATATGCTATTTTTTGATATTATTCCCTTTGTCTATTATGTATATTGTAAATACATTCACTCAGTGAATATATTCAAAATATTTCATATTTTTTCATTTTATGTAGTTTGGTAGACAGAAGTTTTAATTTCATATATCCAAAATTAGCAAAATTTTTTAGAGATGTTACTTCTGGGTCTAGTTTAAGAAATTATTCCCTCCACATCAGAAATATATTCATATTTATTTTCATTGCACCATTTTGAAATTTTACAGCAAAATTTAAATAATTGCTTATCATATATCATATACAATACTAATTTAGATGCTGATAATAAAAAGTAAAGATATCCATTCATTTTGAAATTTAAAAACTACCACTTTTTAAACTTATGAGTCAAATGAGTAATAATAATGTAATTTTAATAACTGGATATTAAAAATAGCCCATATCAAAATATGTGAGATGTGGTACAAACGAAGATTTAAGGAAAAAATGCGTTAAGTATTTAAATTAGGAAAGAGTGAGAATAAATCAAATGATTTTCTGTAACTCCAAGTACCTCTGAGAACATCGATCAGGATGGGTGGCAAAAGAAATGAGTGTGTGTGTGACTGCGTGATGCGCACACACACACACTCCTAGGTGTATTGTATTCAAATTCATGAAACCAAAGACAAAAAGAAAACCTTAACTGGAGAAAAATAACACATTACTTACAGAGCCACAAGGATAAGAATTAAAGTAAATTTTTCTCAGAAACAATGCAAGTAAGAATAAAATGCACAATATTTTTAAATGACTGAAAGAAAAATACTGTCAACTCAGATATCAATAACAGCAGAAATCATCCTCAACAGTAAATGAGAATTAAAGACTCTCAGGCAACCAAAAACAGAGTAATTATTGCCATCAGACCTGATCCAAAAACGCTGTTAAAGAAATTCTTCAGGCAAAAAGGGTATGATATTAATCAAAGATCTTAAATCTTCACAGTATAAGGAAGAAAATTTCAGAGGGGAATAATTAGGAATAAGTTAACTGTTTTTAATTACTCAAAAGGATAACTATTTAAAGCAAAAATAATAGTATACTGTACATTTTGGTAGAGATTGCAAACTTTGTTTCTAACAGACCAGAGAGTAAATATTTTAGTCATATGGTCTCTGTTGCAACATCTAACTTGGCCATTGCAGCATAAAAACAGCCATAGATAATATGTAACATGAGTGTGGCTTTGTTCTAATAAAAAAGCATTATTTCTGAAAACAGGTGGCAGGCAGGTTTAAGAACTCTTTGAAAGAGGCTACTGAGGGAATGACTAGGACATAATACTTAGTAAAGAGCTTTTATCTGATAAAGGACTTATACCCAGAATATATAATGAAATCATCTAATAAGAAATCAATAATAAGAAACCAAATAACCCACTCAAAAATGGGCATGGCATTTAAACAGATCTAAAGAGATTTATGGCAAATAAGCACATGGAGAATGCTGAAAGTCATTAGTCATTATGAAAACACCAGTTAAAATCACACACTTATTAGATTGTCTACAATTTAAGAAAGTGATCATATCTAGAAACAATAACAAAAATGCCTATAATCTAGAGTCCCCCTTTGGCCCCTTGGCCATCAATACCACCCCAAGGTTAACTGCTCTTCCATCTTCTAATAACATATTAATTTTGTTTTTCTACTTCTGATGAATAGTATCCGTCAATATGTAATAATCTTTTATGACTGGCTTCTTTAACGCACATTATACTGATTTTTCTAGTCTGTTTAGTGTAGCTGTAGCTCTTTCTTTTTTATTACTGTACTGCATTGTGTAAATACATTAAAGTTATTCATTCTATCTATGGAGATTAGGGTACTTTCCAACTTTTGACTATTTTGAATAGTGTTGGCAACAATATTATTGTAGTATGTATATCTTGGTGAACATATGCATTTTTGGTAGATGTATACCTAAAAGTAGAATAGATGGGTCACAGAACACACATATGGATAGCTTTAGCAGATGCTGCCAAAGACATTTCCAAAGTGACGGCAACACTATACACTCCTGCCAGCCAACACTTGTTATTTTCCATCTTTTTTCATCTTACTCATTCTGCTTTTGCTGTGCCTGTGTTGTGTTGTAATTTTTATTTGCATTCCTCTTACTACTAAGTGTATCAGGTATCTATTGCTGCATTGTAAATCACTGCAAAACTTATGTATAATCTAACAATCACCTATTATTTCTCATATTTGGTGGGTTGTCTGTGCAGTTTTTTGGCTGGTTTCAGCTGAGCTTATTCATGCAGTGTCATCCAGCTGGTGGGAAGGTCCCAGATGGCTTCTCTGTCATATGTGGCAGTTGTGCTAGCTCTCAGCTGAGGCGCCTTGATTCTTCCTCACTTGCTTTTGTGTCCACCATTAAGCTTGATTGGCTTCCTTGCATAGTAGCCTCAGTATACTTCTACCACTGGAACACTTCCGCCTGGTGCCGGTGGCAAGGCCTATTGAGATCTAAGTCTATCACATTCTATTGGGAAAGCAAGTTACAAGGCCTGCCCAGGTTCGAGGCTGGGGAAATAAACAAAAGCCCTCAATGGGAAGAAACTCGTGTTGAAAATACTATCCTTTCCTTTTGTACTGCATGTCACCTTCATCATAATATAGGAGACAATATAGATGAGGGGCTTTGTCTGGACTTTGTATTCTACTCCATTGGTTTATTTGATTTTCCTTCAGACAATACCACACTGTCTTAACTGTTAGTTTAAAATAGGTCTCGATATCAGGGAATATAATTCCACCAACTTTGTTATTTTTCTCCAATATTGACTTGGCTACTAAACCCTATGGGTCTGAATTTCAAAATTGGCTTTCAATTTTTGAAAAACCAAGCTAGGATTTCTATTGGTATTTCTGTAAATACACAGATTAATTAGAGAAGCATTACCATACTTACATTAGATTACTAGTCATAAATATTTAAGTTTTCCTTAATCTCTCTCAATACTTTTCTGTAGTTTTCAGTGTGGAGATTTGTAGTATTTTTTAGATTTGCTCATAGGAATTTTGTGTTTTGTTGAATCTACTGAAATTGATATGATTTCTAAGTTTATTTACTATTTCTTACAGTATACAGAAATACAATTGATTTCTACATATAGATATTGCTTCTAGGACTTTGCCTTAATAACTTATTAACTGAATAGATTATAAATCTTTTTGAAGTTTTTATGTAATCTTGTCATCTGCAAATAATGACAATTTTATATCTTCTATGTTTATGACTTGATTTTTTAAAAGTTTCTTATTGCGTTGGCTTTGTCCCGACACACTGTAGTGAAAGTGGGCTGTTTTTATTACTTCCAATCCCAATGAAAAAGCTTTTAATACTGTACCGTTTAATGTGCTGTCTACTGTGGAATTTTTGTAGATATTCTGTATTAGATAAATAACGTTTCCTCTTATTCCTAGTTTGCTAAGAGTTCTTATCATGAATGAGTATTTTATTGTCAAATTCTTTTTTTGGCAGCTATTAAGATGGTCATTTGGCTTTTCTCTTTCTTGCTGTTAATTTTATGAATTGCATAGATTGCCCTTCAAACCAATCTTCTATTCCTTGAATAAAGCCTCACCACCCATTATGATTTATAATCCTTTTATATATGGCCAAGTTCTATTTGCTAATATTTGTTAACAAATATAAGCAAATTTAAGTATATATAATATAGAATTTTTGCATTCATGACCCTGAGAAATCTGTCATGTAATTCCCTTTCTTGTAGTGCTCTTTTCAGGGTATTGGGCATATGCAAAGCTTTAGGAGGTGAGCTCTACTTTTCCACTCCCTGGAAAAGATTGTGTAAGTTTAGAGATAATTTTCCTTTCAGAATCTGGAAAACTACATTGGTTAAAATGAATTTTAATATGTATGTGTGTATGTTTGTGTGGATATTGTTTTTAAATTACAGAGAATTTTTCTTTAATAAATATCTATTTTCTCTTCCTTTGAAAACTTTGAAACGTCGTATTTTTGAAGAAATTCATCCAAATTTTTACATTTGTGGATATGAAGCTGTTTATAATGTCATCTTGTCTGTTTTAATGTCTACATGATCTATATTGATATCTCCTTTTCCATTTTCTTAACTGGAAATATGTTTTTTCTTTTTATTGGTCACTTTTGGTAGGGGTTTATTAATTTTATACATTGTTTCAAAAGCAAATTTGAGTCCGTTGTTCTCTTTTACTCCATTTGATTTCTCTTTCATTGAGTTCTGCTGTTGTCTTACTGTTTCTATTCTTCTATTATCTTTAGGTTTGATTTTTCTTTTTCCGGTTTCTCTAGATGGGAGAGTAAATTACTTATATAGACGTTCTATTCTTTCTTGTATAAGTATTTTCTTCTATATATTTCCTCCTAAACACAGATGTTTTGTATTGTATAAGTAAAGGTATTTTATTATTTTTTATGTTCAAAATATATTCTAATTCACACTTCAATAATTTTTCTCTTTCAATTTATATTATTTAGAAATGTAATGCTTAAACAGAGATTAGATTAGTGGTTACCAGAGGGGAAGGGGTGAGGGAGGAGGGAGAAAGGTGTGATTATGCACATGTGTGGTGATGGATTGTAATTAGTCTTTGGGTGGTGAATGCGATGTAATCTACACAGAATTCGAAATATATTACAATGTATACCTGAAAGTTATATAATGTTATAATTCAATGTTACTGCAATAAAAAATAAATTAATTAATAAAAAAAAGAAATGTAATGGTTAAAGAATAGTAGGTTGGTGATTCTCTTATTGTTATTGGTCTTTAGCCTAATTCCATTGTTCTTGGAAGTTATACTCTGAATGACTTCAATTTTTCAAAATTTTTTGAAAGTCATGAAGATTTCTTAATGCCTTAATGTAGTTTGGTAAATGTTTTAAGTGCATTTGAACAGATAGCAAACTGGGTCGTTTTGAGGTGTAGGATTCAATATATGTCAATTAGGTCAAATTTGTAATTTGTGTTTTTTTATTGTTCTACATTTTTATCTTTGAGGGATTTTTTTCTGTATTGCTAAATGCACTCTCTGAATTTATTATTGTGGATTTGTATATTTATCCTTTTGGCTTTTACAATCTTTATATATTTCAAAGCTAGATTGTTCGGATTTAGGACTTAGGAAAATAATACATTGTTAGATTAGGTACTTAACATTGTGAAATACTTTCTTCATTTCTAACAATGTTTCTGTTGGTTTTTTTAAACAGTATGAAAATCTCATGATTTTACTTGTAGTATTTTACTCTTTAACATGTAGTATAATTACTAATTTATATTTCTTTAAATCTACCATCTAATTATTTGTTTTATGTGATCCACCTATATCATGTTTCTCTTTTCCCTTTTTTGAGGGTATTAATATTTTTTTCCTTTTTTTGGTAATACCTGTTAATCATACGTGACTTTACTGTTTTTTGGGTGTTTGTAATATGAGCCCTTGTCTTAATACATACGAACAAAATCATTAGCATTCATAACTTCCTTCTTTTCCTTTTCCAGTACTGTTGCCATGAATTTTGTTTTACATATCTTAAACTCCAGAAGATAATAAAGTTAGTTATTTGTACAGTCAATGTTAATTAACATTCACACATATTGGCCTTTCTGGTGTTTTACTATTCCCTCATTAATTTTCATGCTTCCGTCTAGGAATATTTTTCTTCTGCATGAAAAATTCACTTTAGGATGTCTTTTAGTGAGAGACTGCTGGTGACAAATTCCCTTACATTTTTGTTGACTGAAAATTTATTTTCTCTTATTTTTTGACAGATGTCTTTTCTGTGTATAAATTCTAGATTGAAAGTTGTTTTATTTCTTTGCCTGTTTGTTTCTTTCGTCATGTTAAAGTTTGTCATTCTGTTGACTTATGGATTTCATCATCTCTTTTGAAAAGATTTAAAAAGTCAGCTCTCAGTTTTAGTATTTCCTAGCTTTGTAAAGAAAGGTCTTTCTTTTTACACTGGACACTTTTAAGAATTTTTTTTCTTTTCTTTCATTCTCAGGAATTTGACTAAGATGTAGATAAATGTGGCTTTTTTGAATTTATCTTCCTTAGTCTGCTCAGCTTCTTGAATCTGTGTGTATATATAATTTTTTTAATGACTTTTGTGTTTATTTTTTCTGTATATTATTATTTCTCAGGAGTTGGCTTTGATATCCTGTGATAACAAAAGATTTTGCTTTGAAAAGATACTTTTTCAAAGTACTTTGAAAAGATAACTACCAATAGTTTCAAATGTGGTATTTCTTTGGATAGGACCTGGCAGGATTGGGTAACTTGTTGGTCCTTTGTCATCATACCAATTAGCTGATTCAGACAAATCTGAGATTACAGTAGTTTGAGGAGTAACTGGGAGGAGGAGAAATGTAGGAAATGTGTGTAAACAACTCATGCATGATATTAGGCTGTGAAGAGGAGAAAAAAAAGGAAATAAATGAAGGGGAAAATAAGTAGAACAAAATGTCTTGAAATAAACTTGGCCATATTCAAAAGCTACTATGAGAAAGAGGAGTTAAAGATATAAATGAGAAAGAGAATAATTGATAAGAAATTTCCTTGGGAAAAAATGGATGCTGAGATAGAGTGTACAGCTACAAGATCAGCACTCAGAACATGACAGAATTTTCCTTATAACATGAGGAAAGAAAAAACAGTGTGTATGAAACACATGTATAGTCGACATATATATAAATAAAATGTTTATATCTATACATGTGTGTTTGTATGTATGGGTGCAGATTTGATGTCAAGAAGTTGTGTTAGTAAACATCTGATGACATATTTTCTCTGTGAGGTAAAAGGCAAGGTCATTTGCTGAAAACCATTGGGAGATTTTGGGCTTTGCAGAAGTTTTGAGAGAGGGAAAATATTTTTAAATGATTACTATGAAAATTGTAAAATGCTTGAGTGGGACAATAGTAAAAGGTTTGTGGGCATTGTTTAATCATCAGAGGAGATTTCTGACAGTGGATTTCATGTACTGTCACTACAACCATATGGGTAATTTTACTCAAAACATTGAGGAGTTATTATAGGATAGAGAAAGTGAATGTTTAGATTTATTCAGTGTTTAAGATGTAAGAATGGAAACCTTAAAATCTGGGCATGAATAGAGTGAAAGACTGGACCATGTTTCAGAGATGCACAGAATCAGGAGGCAGCAGATAGATTATGCACAAGGAGAAAGTAAAGTCGTTGGGGGCAGAGGGAGACTCAGTGTACAAGGAAAGAATTTTCTTAGGAAAGGAAAGAAAAGGAAGAATATTTGAACACTGGAGATTTTAAATTGAGCTTTTCCCTTCTCCCCTCCACTCCCAGAGTGAGGGGGGCATACTTATTAAATATATACCAAACAAAATGCGTGAAAATGGCTTTGAGTAAGACAAATCCAATAATCAGTATACCAATTACAGATTTAATAAGATCCTTGAAAAAGTTTAGTGAGTTTCTTATTAAATAAGATTTTAATAACAGAATTCACTCTAGCTGGAGAGAGTTTAGTTTAAAATTCTGAGTAGGTCTTAGTAATAACAACAACATACTATATTAAGAAATTCAATTTAGTTGACATTGCTTTTCAATAAATGTAAAGAAAGCAAAGGACTGAAAATTTTGACCAGAGTTTTCTGTGAGATATTTAGCTATGTGAAAAAGACAAGGTTAACAGTGAGGCATCCATTGCTTCTGTCCAGTTGTTTCCACAACACCAATAGTTCTTTCAGAACTATTTAATAGGCCTTACTTACAACCTTGCTGCTTAATCTTATCATCCAGCCATTTCTTTTCTGTGGCCATGTGGTAGAGTGACAGCCCTAGTTTCCAACAGCTTCCCAGTCATGATGATCTTCCCTGCCCGGGCAGCTGACCAGTGGTGGGGAGTGAGAGTGCCTGTCCTGGATACAGCCAAGAGAGGAATGCATTTTCTATAAAGAATTTAAAAACGAGAAAAAATTCAAATAAAATGCAAGCATTGGCAGTTCTAAATAATGTCAATAATAAAATACATTCTTCCTTGAAAAAGAATTGGTGGCCTAAGTTCTAAAAAATTGCTGCAGTTACCGATCTTTAATACAGGAAGTCTTCACTTTGTATGTATCTGATATACATGAATTTCAGTTACCACTTTTAATAAAATAACACTCATGTCTCAACAACATGGTTCAAATTTTAGTGATCATGCTATGTCAAGTGTGAGCAGTTGCATAGAGTATAAACTTCACTGGTAGCTGGTCAGTCCACGAATCATAATGTAAATAACGGATGCACATCATGATCAGTGGTCGTTACATCACTCCTTTCAAACTCTGTCAGTGATTGGCCACTGGTACTGAATCTGTTATTCAGTTCCTGCACAGACAGCAAAGCCTGCATCTGCTGACCCCTTGTCTCACAGTGATAGGCCATGTGTCATTTACAATATTGGATATTAAAATGAAGCAACTGGCCAGCAAAGATGAAAGTGCAGCAAGAAATGAAAATTGATAATGCTGAAAAAAAGTGAAATCTTAATCAAATTTAAGTGCAGATATTAAAGAAATAGCTAACTGTGGGAATGTTGATACTGCCGCCATTCCAGAGACTCTAGCTATGCAGCCAGAAGATCTTAGTAATGGCAAATTTAGACACATAATGAAGAAAGCAGTTGCAACAAAAAAGATAAAAATTTCTCAGAGGAAGTAAATCTGGCAAAAACCTTCACATTAGAAGGAACCCTTGGAGATATTTAACAATATTGAAATCACGAAGATTAAACTAATAGAAGGTGATCTAAAACTAAAATGAAGGATGATAATTCCTCAATCTATAGAAAAGATGTTCAATTCCTATCATAAATTATATGACAAGAAGAAGCCAAGTATTTTTACTAAGAAATAAAATACTTTAATTTCAATGTTTTAGATTATGGTTAAATAACAGTTTTACTCTTTTTCACTGACCTTTACATTTATAACCAACAGTAAAGGAGTTTTTAATGTTTTGACAAAAAATTTTAAAGGTCATGGAACAATTTTAAATTTTCCGTTGATTGTTAAAATCACTTTGCACAATTCCAGCTTGCAAAATTATTTTTTCTGTCTCAACTGCTATCCAAAGTGAGGACTGGCTTTCCTATTCACATAACTATCAAATTAGTATAATCTTGTTACTTATTCTTTAGTGAACATTGTACTTTACGAAGAAGTTCATTTGGAAAATTCCCAATTATGCAATAAACACACTGACTCAGCTACACGTCTTCATTTAAATAGAAAATTCATAACAATTTAAAATAATTTAAACAAAACTTTGGGCTAAATTAGTTTCTATAACCCTTATGGCCTTACATATCCCTGCAATTAAAAAGTAAATTTGAAGTTAACGATAATGGCACTCTGTTTCTTCAACTTTGTCCTTCTTTGTGATCACTTTTGGTTTCTATTTGTGTTTAAAATTTTTTTAATTGCTAAATTAAGCCTCCGATTTTAATTTTTTATTACATTAACAATAATATGTGGGCATAAATTTTTATCTATATTTCCAAAAATGTATTATTGTATACAATTTTTATACAATATTGTATACAAAAATTCCATTAATGCATTTAACAACTGTTACTCCCTTACTTTTTTGTTTCTCTGTATAATATTAATTATATTGGATTTGCTTTGCCACAGTTGTTTCCAGTCTGGCTTTAACTTTACCGTGCTTCTGTAAAAAGCTTCAGATTGTTTTTCTCACATGCATCCTGTCTCTGCATCTGCGCATCCCTCTAGTTAACTTGCCTGATATCTGTTTCACGCTTATAAAACATTCCATTCAAAAAGGAGAGTCTGGTTCTTGTATCAAATCTTGTTTGCAAAATTCCTTTATAGTTCCACACACACTTCCAAAATGCCAAAAGTTGGTGATTGGATTTCCATATATTGACGTCTCTTAGATGACTCTCTTTTTCTTTTTATACATATTAGCTATCTCTATCACTTTCTATTGGTGTCATTTTTTATGCCCTTTCTCCACTCTGCAGTGTTGCCCTTTTGTGTGGTCTAATATAAATATTGCCCATTAGCACATTTTTGGGATAATACATTGTCGCTGCCAGACTGCTTCCTTCCCAGGCCTGCAACTGTGTTCAGGCCTCATTCCTTCTATGAGTGTCTCCATCCCGGCCCTGAACTTGCTCAGTCTCTGTTCCTACTGCAGTGAAACAGGACTTGCCTTGCTGGATCCTGAGAAATAGACATAGCTATTAAAATAAGTTTATTATTAGGAATAATAAATTCATTTTATAAATCTGCATAATAGATACATATTGTCATAAAATGTCACATCAATTGTGACTGAGAACTCACATCAATTGTTAATAAAAGAGCCAAAGGTCAAATATACATTATAATAGACTGACAGAAATATTATACTCATTTCAGTTTAATTTTGCATTATACTTTTACACAAATAACTTGTATCCATATTTGAAATTTAGGAACAGATAAAAGATAACAGGGAAATTATCCATTAAATCAATACCTCAGTAAATTACTGTTTGAAAAATACACATACATGCAGGGGCTGGCCCAGCGGCGCAGCACTTAAGTTTGCACGTTCCACTTTGGATCCCGGGTGTGGAACTGCACCACTTGACAAGCCGTGCTGTGGCAGGCATCCCACATATAAAGTAGAGGAAGATGGGCATGGATGTTAGCTCAGGGCCAGTCTTCCTCAGCAAAAAAGAGCAGGATTGGCGGCAGATGTTAGCTCAGGGCTAATCTTCCTCAAAAAAAATACACATACACACACATACACATACACTTATACATTTTTTTCTGTAGCATAGTTATAGTTTTAATTTTTTATTTAATTATACATCTTCATGTAAATAAATGAAAATTATATAATTATTGCTAATTTCTGTATAGTATAGTATTCTGTGAATATAGAATATGTTATGTTAAAATTTTTCTATTATTGGATGTTCAAATTGTATCCAATTAGAAAATCCCAATATTCATGTTAAAAAATTAATTTAAACTCTTCTTTTAGAAGGAAAACTAGCTGCTTTCAATTTGATTATTACTCCCATTTCTGTACTTCTTTAGTTTTCTCTGTAATAAATAACTAATAAAAATTAAAATATAAAAGTATTATGCAATTTATAAACTAACCAGCAAGTGATGAGTTAACATAAATTGATGGCATGAGATTTTATTCAAAGGATTTTATTATGAAGAGACTGTGGGTTTAATACCTTTACCTGTATTTTCTAAGTGAATAAAGTGACATAATGAAAGAGTCTCTATAATTGTCAAATAGTGCCTTAAATCTGATGAAAATAACACAAAAAATCTTAGTGTTCCATAATATCAAAGAAGAAATCAAATTTTCTAGAGTATATTACTGTAAGCCTGCCAGTATATGAACGGATATGTGATGACCATATAAAGGTGAGCAGGAAGGGTGGAGCTCACGGGTGTGCCGCTCTTGTGAGGTTGAGAGAGAGGATATTTATAATGGAGGAGATTTTTAAAATTTGTATTGCTTGCTTGTGGTTTGGGAGTGTCATTCATTTCCTAGTGTGACAGGTATGGGTTTGTTTCAGATCAAATTATACAATGTAGCATGGGAAACATGATTTTTCTACAGTACACTGGAGTAATATAGAGAGGTTAATGAAGAATTAAAAACAAACTGCAGCCAGAGGAGAAGCCATTATCAGGGAGTAAGGGAGATTAACTCCACAGTAATATCCAGTTAGGACTGGATCAGATGGCTGTCAGTCCTTTTTATAACATTGGCACATGATCGATGCCTCTAAAAGTTTTACTCCAGTGCAAGACTTAGTTACCAGTAGCCTGTTCCTCTGAAACCGGCATTGGGTGTATTGCATTCTATTCTTTAATTGGACTCTGGGGATAATGAACATAGGAAAACAAGATTTGGTCTCAGATAGTATTCATATATGTGTAAAGTTTTTGTACATGCATCTTGGCCTTTAATGCATAGAAATAATTAAGATAACTTTGTAAGGGGGCAGAAGAAATGTGGAAGAATAGGAAACTGACTACAAATAATTATAACCACATAAAAAAGAAAAGCCTAGAGGATGATTTCTGTCACGTCAGTAGACCTCAGTTCCAAAAAGATAAAAGCAGTTGGCAGGTACAGTTGTACGTGTATAGATGGAATTCTACGAGATTTGATTAGTAAGGTAGCAGAGGATTTCTGCTTCCTAAACATCTCCTATTTTGGCCTAGAACTGAAACATTCATCTAGATCATAGAATTGTTTGCTACATTGTACCTACATTACTTTGAATAGTCTAAACACATTCATACATTTACTATTTTTATTTCTTAAAAATGTATACACATGCATAGCCTGTGAAATGGTTCATAATCAAGTTTCAGAATGAAAGGTATGAAAATTGGATCATGATATTAGCACTTTAGTAACTATATCAAGTTAAAGAAAGAAGGATTAATTAGCACTCTACTATTTAAATAATGTAAGTAATCTATTTTGCAAGAATTGGTATTGTATAATTGGAATTAGTAATGCTGATTCATTTTTTAAATATAACATCCTTTATGACTTCATCATTTTGCAAAATCAAATAAGTCAATGTTAAAATCTACAGAAAAGGTTACTAACCAATAATTACTTATATGACTAGTTTTTCCATGTTTCACTTTCAGATGAAGTCCCACAACTTCACATGGACTCATTATATTCCAACTCCACATTTCCTGCTTTACCTTATATGTTATTTTTTCCATCCTTGTCTCTGATATGGGCGCATGCTCAGTGATGTCGATTGATATAGGACAATTCCATGTTAAGGTAACTGAAATTAAAAGACATAAGTGTCTACCAAATAAACTGTCACTAAATCAAAAGAAATGTCCCTGAATACAAGGCTAGAGAAAATAGTAAGGTACTGTCCTGAAAATAATTTATCTCTTTCTGGAAAGTACAAAGAACATTTTTTGAGGCTTTTGCATCATTAACTAACTTTATATTTTTACATCAATATTTTCTTAATGCAAATTGGAGCTCTACACATTTGAATATCTGAGGGCTTTAGAGTATAAAGTGTGCATTATCTATTTTGCAGTTCTTTTGTTATTAAGGTGGAGTGGGCCCTGAACTGCAAGGGATTAGATGAAAATAAAAAGGTATGACAACGCAGTCAAAGCTGAAATTGAATAATTGATTAAGAATAGAAGTCTCTTTCTGTGATTTTTAACAGCATAAACTCACCATTTCAGTACTGGTGTGCAAACTCCAATGACTAACACTTGGAAGGGAGAGGAGTCAGATTAGGAGCACGTTTGGAAAATTCATTTCCTTTGTTCTCTGCATTTGTAAAATGAATCATGTCCTTTCTTCAACTTTGAGCATTTTTAGCACTTTTTGGAAATATTTTTTATTTCCCTAGGACTTTCTCCAAATGACTTCTTTTCTTTAAATCCTTTCTTCAAATTTTTCTGTATCTGAAAATCGTTTGCATAACGTGTCCTTGACTCTTAGTTTATTTTGGAACTGAAATATGCCAGATTAAATCTGATGATATCTGAATTAATTAATATTTAAGACCTTGCTATGGGTCTGACATCAGACTAGTGTTTAGACATATAATCCATGAATATGTTTAATTTTATTTGTGGTTTGATCTCATATATCTCTCTATCATACATCCTTTTTATCAATCCCCTCTTCTGCCTTCTTTAAATCACACTTCAGACAGAGCGTTCGATTGACCCCACAGTCCTCTGGATGTAACTCAGTCATGTTGCTCTTCTTACAGCAATAATCCTCCTATGAATAATTAATTCATCTAACATCCTCATGCCTAGCCCCTTCTTTGTTTTCTGTAGCTAGCATTCTAACCGACATCATTGATCTCCTGCTCTTAAATATCACTATTGGTTTTCTACCGGCTAAATTAAAAAGAAATCCTTCTCAAACCCTCGAGATTATTTAACAAGATTTGTCATCCCTCCTTCCTTATACTGTGTATTTTATCTTCCTAATTTCCTACCTTATTTCTCTTGCTTACTCCTCTGTTCGTGTTAATGCTCTGTCCTTTAATGGCAGACAATCACTAACACTCCCTGTTATCTTTTCATAATTTATTTTTAGAAAGATTCGTCTCAACTAACTTAAAGTCATATCACTCCCTAACAATCTCCTTTTGAAAATATCTGAATTATATCAATACTAATGCAGTATTCAATTTCCCATTTTCTCTATCTTGAAGGAACTTTTCATGAATTTCCCCGTTTATCCATTATATTTATCCAAATGTAATTTTCTCATATTCATGCCTCCATTGCTGTCACTGTCTGAATGCTATTTAAGACCTTAGTAGTCTTATACCTGCTGACTGGATCTTTTTCTCTCCCCACATGTATCCATTCCATGTGTCACTACACAGGATACTGATTATGAAACATGGCTACACTACCTAAAAACAGGCAATTCATTTAACCTCTCTGAGTCTTGATTTCCCAAAATGGAGATAGCAATATCTACCACACAAAGTTTTGTTTTAAGTAATTAATATATGTAAAGTAGCCAGCCCTGGTGGTCTAGTGGTTAAGATTTGGTGATCTAACCACCACGACCTGGGTTTGTTCCCCAGACAGGGATCCACACCATCCATCTGTCAGTTGTCATAGTGTGGTGGCTGCATGTTGCTGTGATGCTAAAATCTATGTCACCAGTAGTTCAAATGCCAGCAGGGTCATCCATGCTGGACAGGTTTCAGCAGAGCTTCCTGATTAAGACAGACCAGGAAGAAGGAGCTAGCCACCCACTTCTGAAAAACTTGGCCATGAAAATCCTCTGAATATCAGCGGGACCTTGTTTGATATAGCCCCAGAAGGTGAGAGGATGGGCAAAGAAAGACTGGGCAGGGTTTCACTCTGCTGTACACAAGGCTGCTGGGAGTCAGAATCAACTCGAGGGCACTAACTACAACAACAGTATATAATATACTTTGAAAATTGCCTAACATATATTAAGTATTCAATAAACATTCGCTTTTAAAATTACCAGTGAATCTTTAAGGTAAACAACACATTTTCTAAGATGCCCATTCTACTTTAGAATAAATACTTTTTTGTGGAATAGTTCCCACATTCCTAAACTGACAAGTGAAGCCTAAGAGACTGTGACAACTTTGTAGCATGTCAATGTGGCTAGGCTTTACTAGGGCCTCCAATTATGTGGACAAACAATAAACTAGGTGCTGCTGTGAAGGAATTTTGCAAATGTGAGTAAACTCTCTAATCAGTTGACTTCAAGTAAATCAAAACATATTATTCTGGGAGGGCCTGACTTAATCAGGCAAAGCCTTTTGAAGAGGGTTTAGGCATTTACCGTGTCTCTATATAGCTTGTGCCCATGAGGTTGTAGCCGGTCATGATCTTCTTCTCCTGACTGCCTGCCCTTCTAGATTTCATATTTCCTTAGCCAGCCTCCACAATTGCAGAAGCCCATTCTTTATAATACATTCTTTGTGTACACACACATGTCTCCTACTCGTGGGCCCTTTTCTTATAATATGATCATCTTTCTCCAAGAGACTACAATCTCTGTGCTCTGCTGATCTTGCATTTACACAGGTTGTTATACACTAACAGTATATTTGGAACAGCTGGCATATTAACTCAAATAAATCATTCTCTAATGGGATCATGTAATTAGCAAAGAGTCAGGCATATAGTAGACCCTCAAATAATACTTTTTATTGAATTAATGCCAGCTATATTTCTCTATCAGCCTTCAAACTAATGTGAGTCTGTTTCTCTCATGCGGCTCTGTATCTCCAACAGCCCTTTCATAATAATCATATTTATACATGTGAAAAATATTTTTTCTCTTGGTTATAATAACATATTAAAAAAGACAGAGCTGGTTGACTAATTAAACCCAAAATAGATTTTCCACTGGAAATTTTACAAGCCGAGCTTCTTCCAACTTTTTTTAATGGTTAACCTTTTATCTCAAAAACCTCTAATTATCCATAAATTAAAAGCTGGAATTGAAAGAGAAATTAAGAATACAATCCCAATTACAATTGCAACAAAAACAATAAAATACCTAGGAATAAATTTAACCAAAGAGGTGAAAGTGCCGTACACTGAAAACTATAACACATTGTTGAAAGAAATTGAAAAAGACACAAAGAAATGGAAAGATATTCCATGCTCTTGGATTGGAAGAATTAACACAATTAAAATGTCTACACTTCCTAAAGCAATCTACAGATGCAATGCAATCCCTATCTAAATTCCAATGACATTTTTCACAGAAGTAGAACAAAGGATCCTAAAATTTATATGAAACAAGACCCTAAATAGCCAAAGCTATCCTGAGAAAAAAGAACAAAGCTGGAGGCATCACAATCCCTGATTTCAAAATATACTACCAACCAATAGTAATCAAAACAGCATGTTACTGGCACAGAAACAGACACACAGATCAATGGAACAGAATCGAGAGCCCAGAAATAAAGCCACACATCTATGGAAAGCTAATTTTTGACACGGGAGCCAAGAACATACCATGGAGAAAGAAGAGTCTCTTCAATACATGTGTTGGGAAAACTGGACAGCCACATGCAAAAGAATGAAAGAAGACCATTGCACAACAGTAGACGCAATACACAAAAATTAACATCAAAATGGATTCTTACTTGAATGTAAGACCTGAAATCATAAAATTTCTAGATGAAAACATAGGCAGTGCACCCTTCAACACTGATATTAGCAGTGTATTTTCAAATACCATGTCTGACCAGGCAAGGGAAACAAAGAAAAAATAAATGAATGGGACTACATCAAACTGAAAAGCTACTGCACAGCAAAGAAACCATCAACGAAATGACAACCTAGCAATTGGGAGAAGATATTTCCAAACCATGCATCTGATAAGGGGTTGTGTCCAAAATACATAGACAACTCATACATCTCAACAACAAAGAAACAAACAACCCAATTAAAAAATGATCAAAAGATCTGAACAGATATTTTTCCAAAGAAAGATGCACAGATGGCCAACAGGCACATGAAAAGATGTTCAACTTCACTGATTATTAGGGAAATGCAAATCAAAACTACAATGAGATATCATCTCACACCTCTCAAAATGGCTATAATTAACAAGACAGGAAATAAGTGTTGGTGAGGATGAGGAGAAAAGTTAATTCACATACACTGCTGGTGGAAATGTAAACTGCTGCAGCTACAATGGAAAACAGTATAGAGATTCCTTAGAAAATTAGGAATACAACTACCATGTAATCCAGCTTTTACACTGCTGAGTATTTATCTAAAGAACATGAAAACATAAATTTTTAAAGATATATACACCCCTATGTTCATTGCAGCATTATTCACAATAGCCCAGACTTGGAAACAACATAAGTGACCGTGAAGGGATGAATGGATAAAGAAGATTGGGTAAATATACATAATGGAATACTATTCAGCTATAAAAAAAAACAGATGAAATCTGGCCATTTGTGACAAAGTGGATTAACCCTGAGTGTAGTATGCTAAGTGAAATAAGTCAGATGGAGAAAGTCAAATACTGTATGATCTCACTCATAAGTAGAAGATAAAAACAACAACCACAACAAATAGATGCTTAGATACAGAGATTAGATTGGTGTTTACCAAAGGGGAATGGGGTAACAACAGAGCAAAAGAGGTGACAGGGTGCGTGTGCCTAGTGATGGATGATAATTAGTCTTAGGGTGGTGGACATGATGTAGTCTACACAGAAATAAAAATATAATGATGTACACCTGAAATTTATATAATGTTATAAACCAGTGTTACATCAATAAAAAAAATAATCAGTGGGGCACGCATGTTCTGCTTCGGTGGCCCAGGGTTTGCCGGTTCGGATCCTGGGTGCAGACATGACACCATTTGACACGCCAGGCTTGGTAGGCCTCCCACATATAAAGTAAAGGAAGATGGGCATGAATGTTAGCTCAGGGCCAGTCTTCCTCAGCCAAAAGAGGAGGATTGGCAGCAGTTAGCTCAGGGCTAATCTTCCTCAAAAAAATAAATAAATAAAAAATAATCAAGATGAAAGTCAAAGGAAAATAAAAACAGGATTCCCAATTACAATTCTTTAATTGAAGATATTCTATTAAGTGTCAGTATCTTGAACTTATACACAGTCTGGTAATATGTGGCTAGTAACTTAATTAGGCCATTAGAAATTAACCTTTCAAGGAGCCAGCCCTATGGCCTAGTGGTTAAGTTTGGCACACTTTACTTCAGCAGCCCAGGTTCATGGGTTTGGATCCTGGGTTCAGACCTATACCTCTCATCAAGCCTTTCTGTGGTGGTGACCCACATACAAAATAGAGGAGGATTCACACAGATGTTAGCTCAAAGCTAATCTTCCTCAAGCAAAAAAAGAGGAAGATTAGCAATAGATGTTAACTCAGGGCAAATCCTTCCCAGAAAAAAAAAAATCAGCCATTTGAGAATTTACCAATATAAAGGAAGAAAATCAAAACCTTCAGCAGTTGACAACACCATTTCATCGACACAGAACTAAGCAAAAGACGTATATATATATATTTTTGGTGAGGAAGATTGGCCCTGATCCAATATCTCTTTGAATCTTCCTCTATTTTGTAAGTGGAACACCACCTGAGCATGGCTTGATGAGTGGTGCATAGGTCTGCACCCAGGATCTGAACCTGTGAACCCACAAACCCAAGGCCACCAAAGCAGAGAGTGCAAACTTAAACACTACACCACCAGGCAGGCCCCATATTTTATTTCTAAGTATGCCTCGAGAGAAAAACCATGGATGATGATTTATAATTAGTCTTTGGGTGGTGAACATGATATAATCTACACAGAATTCAAAACATGTTATGATGCACATCTGAAAGTTATATAATGTTATAATCCAATGTTACTGCAATGGAAATTAAAATTAAAAAAGAAATGATAAAAAGAAAAACATTTAAAAAATACATGCTATTTGAATTTTTATCTCATTACAGCAAATGAGATAGGACATATAGTTTTATAAAACTGTAAGCCATCAGGTAAATGTCAATAAAGATAAAATAGAAAAGAAAAAAAGAAAAGCCATGGAGACTGATTGAAACAAAACATGGTTCCTTGAAAAGATCAATAAAATTGATAAATATCCTGAAAGATAGACTAAGATAAAAAGACACAACTTACTAATATCAGGAATAAAACAAAGGATATAGCTACATATTCTATAACCACTAAAACATAAGAGGAAGCTATGAACAACTCTACTCATACAAATTTAATAACTTAGATGAAATGGACCAATTCTTCAAAACCATCAAGAACTACCAGCTGATCTAATATGAAACAGGATTTTAACCCACAATTAAAAAGCTTGTGAAAGGCCCAGATGGTTTCATTGGAAAAATGAGCCCGTGTTATTTCATTTGAGAATCGTACAAAACATTCAGAGAAAAATTAGCACCAATTCTACATAATCTCTTCTGGAAAATAAAAGACGAGAAATGCTCTCTAACACATTTTATGAGGACCATAATTACCCTGATAACAGAACTAGGTAAAGACGTCACAGAAAAAAGAAAACAACAGATGAGTATCTCTCATCAACTTATATGCAAAAACTCAACAAAATGCTAACAAATCAAATTCATCAATATACAGATATATTATACACCATGACCAAGTGCAGTTTATCCCAAGTATTCAAGGCTGCTTCAATATTTAAAAGCTAACCAATGTCAACCACAGTATCAATAGAACAAAAAATGTGCAAAGTCCTATCAAATTGATGCAGAAGAAACATTTGACAAAAATTAACAGCATTAATGATAAAAGCTCCCCGGAAAACCAGGAACAGTGAAAATCTTCAATTTGATAAGAAGAAGCTGTACAAAACCTATAGTTCTCTTCTGCTTATTCATCTCACAGCTAACTGATTCTCCTGATGTCATACTCAATGATGGAAGACTGAATTTTTTCCCCCTAAGAGGGAGAACAAGGCAAGGATGCCCACTCTCACCGCTTTCATTCAACATAGTGCTGGGATTCTTGGCCAGCATAATAAGGCAAGAAAAAGAAATAGAAGACATACAAATTAGAAATGAAGAAATAAAGCTGTCCCAATTTACAGGTGGCATGTTTATCTATATAGAAAATCCCAGGGAATCTGCAAAAAGAAATGTAGAACTAAGAAGTGAGTTTTCACAATCACAGGATACAAGTTCAAAAACAACAAAAAATTTATCACATTCTATACATTATCCATGAACACGTGGAAATTGAAATTAAAAACACAATACAATGCTATGTTCCTCATTTGATATTATACTACATTCACATAAGAAATGACTTTTAGGGAAGCTGGTTAAAGGATAAATAATACCCCACATACTGCAAATGAAAGACTTGCAATAATGCTTCCCATAAGGCCCTTCACCTCCCTCCAGCATCCCGCCTCACTCATTGCTGTGCTCCACACTCCTCCAAGTTGGTACCAACTCGAATGAGACTTGGACCTAGGAATATCGCAATGAAATGAAATAGACTTCATTTTAGGAACAAAAGAATTATTTTTCATAACTTATCAATATAGAAAGTTTTATTGTGACAGATTTTAAATCGCTTAATTACAGAGTGACAATATTTATCAAAAAGTCTGGCAAAAAGTCTGAAAGATGCTGGCCTTGCACTGGAGCCCTAGTTGTTGGAGCCCCATTCTGTGCCAGTCATTAACCCTGTTCGTTGCTGGATTCAATGGAAGAAACTTGGAGAGGGATGTCTGAGGAAAGGAAGGCACTCACTTCACTCGGAGCCACAGTTATCCACCAACTGTACAGAATTATTTCAATAATCTTTCAACCAGGATATCCATACAGGTGCATGTTAGCACATATGAGCTTTGATCACATATGACTTTATCAATTAATACCAGGTGTCTTTCTTTTTTTTCTATTATGGTAAAGGAGGCATGTGATTTAGATAGTGATAACACTGTCTTTGGAAAGGATAATTAAGACACTCTAAGATTCTTTGTCAAAAATATTCACAGTCTAGTATTATCAGTACATTCTCTGAAATAAATTGGTAGATATTTTTTTTAAAAAGAAAATTATAGGTGATTTTGTATAGGAAGATATTTAAATCCCCTGGATATTATTTTCGCTGATTTTTTATTTGATGAGGAAGATTGGCCTTGAGCTAACATCTGAGCCAATGTTCCTCCATTTTGTATTTGGGATGCCACCACAGCATGGTTTAGTGAGCAGTATAGGTCTGTGCCTGGGATCCAAACCTGTGAATCCTGGGCTGCCCAGGTGGAGTGTGCAAACTGAACCACTATGCCACCAGGCTGACTCCTAGCTTGTCTTTTTGTGCCATTTTTAGAAATGCTCTAAGCCTATGAATTTTTAAAGTGAGATTGTAGTATAAGTTTATTAACATTTTGTGAAATATTTAAGATACAGGTTTTGATAACTTGTATTTGCTGTATGGACTATAAGTTATACTCTGATTTTATTTCTCTCAATTCTTTAATTCTGCACACCAAACTCCTAGTTCTGCCAGAAGTCATCTGTTTCTCTTTCTCTTTAGGCTATTACCTTCTCGGGAGTTATAGTGTATTAGAGAGCGACTAAGCTCCAGAACCCAGACAGGTGGGTCACAAGGGAAAAAAAATATTAATGTAGTAAGATTGAGAACAGTCAATTTCTCAAAACTAGAACCAATGAACAAAAAAGAACAGTGTCTCCATTTTATACAAAGACTTACCTGCTCTAGTTGTTATAAAAAGTACTGGATCTAGAGGTACATAATGACCATTTTTCTTTCATTGTTAATGTAAGTGAATCTGACGATTTCATAAAAAAAGTAACACATACATATTTTATTTCACTTTTGCTTAGTTCACCTTTTCATTGGCAAAACATCAAGGTAATGGTTTATTTTAATGACTTTTTAGCTGCATACACGTGCCATAATAATTTTGGCAACCTGCCTTGACTATCCCATTTATTTTAAGTATTTATGCTTTTTGAATAAATGAATAAAAACATGCTGAATTGAAGAAAATCCACTTTTCTCTAATTATAAGAAAGTTAAAAATAAGAATTGAAGATGCACACAGAGATTGCATACATGAATTTAATTTTGTAATTATGTCATCCTGCCTTAGAATTTTTAGTATATTCTTACAATTCAACAGTTTTAATTTGTAGTGTTTTATTTTTCCAAACACCAAAAAAGTAGATGCCAGTATTTTACCAGATCTTATTTTTGTTGAGTGCATTGTTAAAATTCAACAGTGTATTATTTTACTAAAACATTAAGATTCTATTACTTAGAAATGGAGATGTTTGTCTGCATCATTATAGAATGGCTTCTCCAGCTAAGTTATAATTTTGCGTAGCCTATCTTTATCTTTTCCAGTGACTGAAATAATTAACACAGATAATTAAAAAAGAGAAAGTGTACAATCTGTTGCAGTCAAATAAGAAATGAGAGAAATGGCATGAATCATTATTAATGTTAAACTCTGGTCCCCAAAATACAAAATGCTTACCATAGATTTTTCTCCTTACGGTTGCTTTGATTGGATATGAGTATACTGCTAGACTGTTCTTTCTAGTTGCTTTGTTCATGTCCATGGGGTATGTTGACAGGGCAATATTCATGGCAGAAAAAATAAGTGGAGGGTATGTACATAACATTGGAAATCATCAGGGTAAGTTAGTAGAAATATATGCATAAAAGTCAGTGAATTCATGAAATGTAGAGAGCACATCAAGACCCTATGAGAAACTGACATAAATACAGGAGATATTACAGAATATTTACAAACATCACTGTGAGATGAGAGAAACGGAAGAGGAGTTTGAGCAAAGTGGAGGTTCTTTTTAAGGAAGGAAATGGGGTTTTCATATCACGCTACTAACATTATACTGAGAAACATTCGTGCAAATGAGGTAGGCATATAGCCAATTTTGATCCTAGCAATAGTACTAGGAAGGAGACTAGGAGGTGTTTCTTTACTGTAGAACAAGATTTAGACCATGAGGGAGAGCATTTGACTTAGCTGTACAAATGTTGGAGTCTGCAAACTTCTGAGGGCTTCTGAGTACTGATGATTTCTTCAGTCACTGACTATACGCAATTCAGTGTTGGTAATAAATCTTATAATTGCATTTGCACATTATCTTGAATATTCTGCTGGCTACTATCTCTGATTGGAAGAAACCAGGGTCTGGGAAAAGTGAAGCTCCCTCTCCTGGTGCCCTGTGTACCTCCACCTTAGAGCTGAGCAGTCCCTCGGTCTGCAGGTTAAAGAGCTCTTCTTGTCCATACCAACACCCGGGAGGCTTGTGCTTTTCGTAGTTGGAGAAATAGAACAGGGGCAGCAGAGGGGTGGGAGGGGTCACAGTGGAGAGCAAAATCATCTGCATAAGCGAGAAGTACACATGGAAAAGGAAGAGATCTCTGCTCACCTCTCTGCCACCAACTCTTACTCATCAGTACAAAATGGGAAGGGATAGAGACGTTTCTTTTCTTTTGTCTTAGAAAAGCAAATATCAATCAATTAAAACCATCTTTATTTAAAGGTAAGAGAATACCAGAAATCAACGCATTTTTCTGGCTGGACTGTTCTGGCCAAAACCAAATTTTACCTGACTTGTATATTTTAAATCAAAATATGACTTACTATCTGAATCTGGGGGGAGAAAAGCATTTCACTCTATTTCAATTTCCCTTTGTAGTGGAGTGGGGTACATAACAATGTATATCGTTTGACAGTTGTAACAGCTTTCCTTATTACAACTGAGGTTAAGTAAATATGTGTAAAGATGACTTAGGCAATTTCCTCTACCTCCATCTATTTCAAAGAGGTTATTTGAGATGAACTAAAGCAGTTATTTTCTAATGAATATTTACAACATAGTATCACCTGGGAATTTATTTGTGACAATATGAAAATTCAAAAATAAATTGAAAATATAAATACAAGAATCTCTTGGATGAGAGTGATCAAATGGTTTGTATAGAACAATCTGCTGACAGAATTTTCCACTTTTCATGTCAGTGGAGGCATGATCTTTTTCGAATCTTCAAATTCTCTAGTACTCCGTAGTTCAAGTCAGTTGGGAGCTATTGAGGATCAGTAGCTAAGCAACAGATTTAAAGTCCAGAGGCTATTCTCCTATATTTCCTCTGCCAATAACAGCATGAGATGCTGAGCAAACCATTTAACCTTCCGATTTCACCATCCCTCATCTTTTCAACAGGGAGATAATATAGCTTACTTCTCACAGCTTGGTGAAATCTCTCTTAAATAATTCCTCAAATACAATGGAAAAGATTCTCTACTGTATTCTTATAAAGTAAAAGCAGATCTACTTCCTGCTTTTTCCACATGATGTGCAAACTGTTGGAGCCAGTATTTCCTAATAGAGAAACATTCCTTCACCGTGCCTTGAGGTTTCCCAAATAACCCTTAGTAATTTTCTGATATTTCAACAACTACCAAGTCACGGACACATTTACAAATGAAGCTAAATTTATTTAATTCCCTTAATATTTATGGTTATATGTAGAATCTGTTTAACTGTTCTTAACATTTGAAGATTACTTCTTACTAAAGATAAACCGTGAGGAGCAGTGCATTTGAATTCTATAGCATGTTGATATAGACAAAGAATAAATGTCTTTTTTACCTCCTATTAAAATCTTAGATTTGCCTGTGATCCTAGTTTTTTCTTGAAGTGCCTACTCAAAAGGAAAAAGTAAAAAGAAACAGATATGAAATTAAGTAGCGAAAAAACACACCTCTACCTCAATGTTTTCTAAGTAAAAGTTACCTTTGCTTCTTTCTGTTCAGAGTTGATTCTAAACTACACAACATGAGCTATGCAGGGTGGGAGGTGAGAGAATATTGGTTGGCAGGGGTATGTCTCCAGGACCCAAATGACAAAGTCTTTTATATAGAGGAGTGATGATTTTACATAATGCCTAATTTATTCTGTGTTTCTTTTTTTTCTCAAGTCTTAGTAGAAGGGTGTACAAAGACAGTTTTCATAAATTTGCTCATAGAACACCAGTTTCCCTGTTTGGATGAAATAAGACTGTCAAAGTAACCTCCTCATATACCTATCATTAAGATGTGCATATCCAGCAGAAGTTTACACATCCATTATGGAGTCAAAGATAATATTACAAAAAAGTATTAAGTGCATATCTATTAAATGAAAAATTTGCGATGTGTCATATTTCATATGTTTTTATTTTATTTTTAGAGAACTTGCCAAACAAATGAAAATACTGGGGAAAATAGAGTGTAATTTTTCCATTTGAAATTTACAGTGAGAGCTTGACAAAGTTGATGTGTCTTCAATTATTAAAACTCCTTTAGAATCATATTACTATACAAGATAATGTAGAATTTGGACACATTTGAATAACCACCATTAGTTGCTGCTGTGGCAGCGTATCAACAAGGAGAGGATCTAAGCAGGTGGAGACGACGGAGAGAAAATATCCTCGTATAAACCAAAGCTTTAGAAGACTAACACTAAAGCAAAACTCTAAAAGCTCCTTTATGCTCCAAATTCATTTGCATTTCCCTAATAATGACACTGAAACCACCTTTTAAAAACTGGCCAATATTTTTCTTACAATTTACATCACTTCCTCCTTTCTTGTTCAAGATTTCTGTCACCATAAAGCGCATCGTCTGTCGTTATAAGGTATATAATTCTTTTCAAAATTTAAATATGTGTTCTGATTTAGCCTCTGTTCCTGAAATGCTGAGAGTATGTAATAAGATTCTTTTTGGCTCTGAGATGTAAAGTATCTACTACTTCATTTTGATACATTTGCCAATATGACAGTTTTAAGATTTCTATTTAAATTTAGCTTTTATAACAATAACAGATTATTCTCTAAAAGAAAAAGACCATTTACCCAAATTGTAGAAAATTATACGTGATCATTCTGAAACTTAAAGTGTTCCTTCAGTCTATCAAAATAATCTCTCTCCTTAAAACAAAGTAAAGAGTAGACAACCAATTTGGTGACTCTGGATTTCTCCAGTCCTATTTCAAAAAAGTTCAGATATTGTCAAGATCTTAGATTTTGAGTAAGATGTCTCAACTTAGGATTTAGGTATAACTGGGCATGTTAGTAGGACTAAAATTTGCTTTTAACACCAGGGAGCTTTCTAAAGAAAAAACTCATCCATAGAATGGAGAGAATACATTTAAATTTGATTAGAAACAATTGGTCAGTATCTGAGAGAGGGACTAATTCTAAATAAAATTTAATTTCTGTCACTCCGATTGTGCTCTGACTAACCATTTTGGATTCCTGGTTTTCAGTTCTAGGGTAGGGTGGCTTCAGTAAGAGACTAAGAATAAGCAAACACAAACACTCCTTTAATGCACGGCATTAACAACATTGATGTAAAAAGTGTCTAAAGTGTGATAGGAGGTGGTGCTACAGTTGCTCTAGCAGTGGCAGGACAGTGGCCCAGGAGCAAACATCAGCGCTATTGACCAGCGCTATTGGCAGCTTCGGTATATACATGGACAGCAGCCCGCCCATGTGGCACTAGGGGCACGCAGTAGCCCTAGTGCCATTAGATTAGTCAGTGAGTACATAAATTCCACTTTTATCATCTAATCCAGCTCTTTGCAAACTTTAACATGCATATGAATTACCTGGGGATCTTAGTGAAATTGAAGATTCTGATTCAGTGACTCTGAGGTAAGGCTTGAGAGTCTGCATCTGAAGAATGTTTCTACATGATATTGATGCTGCTAGTCCATGAATCAAACTTTAAATTGCAGGACTCCAAAGCATCTAGAGTTAACCAAAGTAAACTAGAGCAAGGAAAGAGAAAATTGGTAGGCATTCTGAGATGAAAATCCCTGGTGAAAAACCAAATGATTTAGAAGAAATGTAGAGTGGTCTCAAGATCCAATAGCAGGAGGATGCAGCTTTTCTAATAGTGTTCTGACTCCTGTTCGGTTAGTTAGATTCAGAACATCTGTTACATGTGATAAGTATCTAATCTTAAATCTAGCACCTTTCTTTCCCATTTGAGCTCGATATATTAAAAAAAGAGTGCTTTAAATTGCAGGTGCAAAATTATTGTATTACTTTTTTTCTCTTTTTGTACTCCTTCTGTGGGTTCAGGACACAGGGAGAACTCTAAAAACATTAACTGAAGTTATTCAGAAAAGAATCCAAATTGCCAATGTACGTCTTGTGCTTCAAATACTCTTGGTTGAAGAAGTTGTAACAATTTATCACAACTTAATCATAGTTCACAAGAGCTAAGCGAACTAAATTATATCATAATGGTATGATTAGGAAAAGATGGTTGGAGGAAAGATGTCGATAAATATAGAAGGCATCAGCACCCAAAAGAACCTTAATAAGCTCTTCTCTGTTTTTTCTTTGATTAAACTTTTGTCAGAATATTCTATCATGTAGTGGGAAGCTTCGTGAACTGCGTCAGAATCCAACCACTCATCAAAGTCACTTACTGGAGACTATAATCCTGGTGGAGGAACCAACATCCAGCATGGCACCAAAGCAACAGAGCAGCAGTGGCTACTAAGGGGTATGGGGAGAGGGGATCCTGTGTACCACCGGGCTCTGTGGGGAGGTCAGCCAAGATTTCCAGTGTTTTAAGGAAGTTTTTAAAGGCTTAACTGAAGGTAGTTGGACCAAAAATTCCTTGAACTTCTGGCAGGAAGGACTCAAGATTTGAAGATGTATTGAGCAGGTGCAGTAACTGGACCAGTATCTCAGCTCTTGGGGATTGATGCCAACTGAGGGACAATGGGAGTTATATACCACAGTGGAAGATACCCAACACAGACAGATTACAACTGAGCATTGGATGCCCCAAGGACATATGTAAGCACCCTCCCCAGTGAACATAGATGTCATTCCAAGCAAAGAGAGGGTGAAGGAACTGAATCTCTGGTAGATGAAGTTTAATGCTGAATTGATATAGTAAATCTCAAAATAGCCAAGGAAACACAGAAATGATGAGTGAATTGTGAAATGGCTAGACTCTCGTTTGTTGGCATCTATTGAATGGAATGTGAGTGTAGGACTAAACATAAACATCGAAAAAATAATTTATTCTTCACCCAAGTTTTGATTATGAAATTTGTCTCCCTACTATTTTGTTTTACATGAACACGCCACTTAGTGTTTTCTTTTTGTAAAATTTTTATTCTTCTGTGATGAAGACATTTAAAAATAGAATTTCACATGTGATGCTTTCATTTTATATGCTTTTTCAAACTACTCATACTTTTCTTACCTTTTACCAGAGTTTTCCATTATCTTTGAATTTAAATCACTGCTTCTTCATGTAGTCCCCTATTGATAAAATGCTAACTATGAGCTAGTTTCTGTGAAGAGCTTTCGTACATTCTCTCATTTATTTATCACAAAACTCCATTAAATAGGTACTATTGAGATCCTCATTTTATAGAAAAAAAATCTTGATTTAATAACTTACTGAAAGTCAAATCGTTAGAAAGTGGGGCATGTAGTATTTGAGTTTAGCTCTAGAGCCTGAGCAATTAACTGTCATGTAATACTTCTAATAGCTGGAGATATCTTATGGCAAACTTGAGAAGTAAAATTGGAGTTGATGTTAATTTCCTATTCCCAGACTTAACAGCGATAGACAGCATTGTCCTTTTGATATCTGCCACTTCAACAGGAAACCTATTTCATGTGGACAAGACCTTTATGTTTAATTTGGAGACCTTTCCTTATCTATTCAACTCCAAATCCATGCATTTCAGGTGAGAGAGGCCTGATACAGTAGTGAGGCCCGTGACCCAAGCCCATCTGTGGAGCACATCCATAAAGGGTCTATTTCCCTTTGAAGACAATACAGAGTTACAAGATTTGTCTTGGACTTCTGGAACAGAGTCAGTAGTTCTTCCCCATTATGTATGAACTTGAGGGCATGTAAAAGCTGGAGCTCTTGCAAGCATTTTGCTAAGAGGAAGTCTGTGAGCCAAAAAGCAAGAAGCCACATTGTCTGAGTGTCTGTATCAGCTGCAGTTTTCATTTTCATTACATGATTCAAGAATCCTTTGTTTTATTAAATTAATATGGTTGGGATCTTTGTCACTTGCTGCTAAACTAATATGGAATATAAGTGATGCCTGAAGTGAGGCCATTTGATTTTGAATGAACCCTTCAGTCGTGGATAACACTAATCTCATCACTGAAATAACCGTGCGATGCCCAGGATCTACCAGACTGTCCTAGATGTGGCGTGCATTTGTTCATACAGAGTACACACGAGTCCAGGAGAGGGGTCATCTAGCTTCTCTCTTATGATTTTTACTACATTTTACTGTCTGGAGATATTTCCAGCTCTAATCACAGGATACTATTTCCTCCCCAACTAAAACCTGTTTCTGTCTTGATTCTTACAGGTTTTATTTTTTTTCTGGATTTTCTCATCTCTTTACAGTTTGACCCAAACTTTCGTTTCTGCCTCTTGCATTTTTCCTTTTGTTTTGCCTAACCTTTCAGAAACTACTGTTCACTTATCCTAAAATGCTCTCATCCTTTTGCATGTCTCTGACAGGATACTTCCTAAAATTCTAGTTTAGCTCAGAGACCAGACCTGAGCCTTTTTTGAATCTTAAAATTTCCACCAAGCTAGAAACATCTCGTTCTCAGTTTTCTTGATCACCCTGAATCCTGAATGAGAGGATACATTATTGAGAATGTGTCTGTGCCAATTCTTGTTGGATAAAAATTTCAGATATTTTATTTTCCCTATGTTTTAACAACTGTTTTCCTTATTTTCCCCTAACATTTGCTTTTTGAACCCATAGTATTTTTACCCTTTCCTACTTTTTGTTCCCTTATAGGATCAAACAGTGAGCAATTTCTTAAAGTCTTTGCTCAAAGTACTTTGAATTTTGGGAAACAGCAGGTGCAGATGCCCCTTCAACAATATCAAGAGTGTAAAAAATGCATTCATATTAATCCTAACAAGATGTTATTACAGTTTGTCTAATAATACAAAGATCAGATTATTAAAAGGAAGGAATTTTTGTCTGTTTTGTTATGATTTCAAAGATAAACAAATACAGGTCAAAGAACTGCATGTTTTTAAAAAAGACTGAGTTAAAAATACTCTTGGAAATAAAACATTACTGGGGCTGGCCCGGTGGTGCAGCAATTGGGTTTGCATGCTCCGCTTCAGCAGCCCAGGGTTCACCAGTTTGGATCCAGGGTATGGACCTACACACCACTTATCAAGCCATGCTATGACAGGCATCGCACATATGAAGTAGAGGAAGACGGGCACAAATGTTCGCTCAGGGCCAATCTTCTTCAGCAAAAAAAAAAAAAGAAAAGAAAAGGAAGATTGGTGGCAGATGTTAGTTCAGGGTTAATCTTCCTCAAAAAAAGAAAAAAGAAATAAAACTATTTTTGTAACGTAACATTATCTACCTAATGCCAAATTATCACCAAAAAGCATCAATTTTTAGATATTTTAAAGTATTTATTTCTTTGTGTATTTGTGTGTGTGTATTTGTGTATGTGTATATTCCACATCACGTCAGTTAAAAGCTCTATCTATTTAATACCCAAACTATCTCTCGCAGAATGATTATTGTTTTTATTGTGGTTCGCATCCTCTCTTTTATCTTCAAAGTTATCACAATAGTTTAGGACCTTATTCTTCTGAGATAATTGCTCTTAGGCCTCCTCATCTCTGGATTTCTGGCCTCCTACAGACACCTTCCTTTCCATCCTCCAATCTGTTGGCAATTTAAAATTTTAAATTGCAATCCCAGTCATGTCACTCAAAGGCTTATGCAGTGAATATCAATAAATCAAAGTTTTATTTATTTATTCATTTCATAAAAGTATAATATTGGCACTTTTAAAAACATGGAACTCTACATATTTTGTCCTATGAGAAGGTGTTATACCTAAAGAGAAGTTAAGCAGACTGGTAGTCTGTCAGTGTTTAAAGCATCCCTATCGGGACAGGATTCAAATTATTCTGTTGTCCACATCAGGCACTCTTCACAAGTTTCAGTTCTTCCTCTTTAATAGAAAGAGGTTAAATATATCTGCATGAGAAGGCTGTCCATATAAAACAGGAGAATTATCTTAAGGCTAAAATGCTGATGCTAATAAGTTAGAATACGCCTCTCTTACAACGAGTGGATGAGCTGTGAAAATCTGTACCACAGGATCTACAATATTGGTTCTGACAGCTCTTTTAGGGCTTGCCCTGCAATTTATATAATCCAGTTGCTCTAGAGATAAAATAATCTTATAAAATATTATGAACAAAACACGTTTCTGTGTGGCTTATTCAGTACGCCACTGAAGGTTTTGTCTCAGTTATTTTTGAAGCTCATAAATACTCCTAGAGAAAGGACAATTTATCTTTCCAAATTTTACATAGCTGGACCTTTGGCAATGCCTCTGCCACATATAGTGTTCGTATCCTTGAAAATAATAAGTTACCTCAGCAATATATTGACCTTATAAAGTCAAGGGTTTTCATGTTGAGACAGACTCTTAGCTTTAGGGAGAAAGATATGAGAAACTCAACTTCTTATTGATGTTCTGACTGCCACATGGAGCATTAAGAACTGTAAGGATAGTACAGGCATATATGTATGAGCTTTAAGTGGTCACACAGCATGCAAATCCAGGGGACCCATCACGCATCCCCGCCGTAACTTTCCCTTCAAGGGACTATTCAGCAGTCCCTTGCTGCTTAAGAAGTGTGCAAATTATTCACATTGCTATCCAAGTCCTTTTGTAACATGATTCTCAAACCATATTAACCAGTCTTTCTCCTATTGCTTTACTACTGATGTCCAATATTGAGTAGGGGTCTGAAAACTTTTTCAGTAGAGGGCCACCGTGAATGCTTTAGGATATGCCAGCCACAAACACTTTTCTTTTCTTCTTCTCCTACTTCTTCTTTTTCTTTTTCTCCTTCTCCTTCTTCTTCCAATCCTTTAAAGAGGTAAGACATAAAAAGAAAAAAATTTGAGTCTCTTAGATCATACAAAAACAGACGAAGGGCCAAATTTGGCCCTTTCAATATTGTGAAATATCTCCAAGGGCTCCTTTAAGGTGAAAGTTTTTGCCGGTGTTACTTGGGCTGGGCCATCTTTATCTTCCTTATTGCAACCATTTTTCTCACTATGTCTCTAAATTTGCCTTCACTAAGACCTCCTGGCTATATACGTAGAGTCTTTAGAATGGTGGTAGCATCAACATCCCCATGGCCAGATATTTCTTCTGTATTCTCACTTACGTTCAATTCAGATTTGTTTTTTCTTTTCAGTATTATCACTTTCCATTTCTTTGTTGCATTTTCACCTTCATTGGCCAATTGCCTCATCCTTTAATCCATTTTTGTAAAGGCCACACGGGCTTCATTGTGAGACAAGGAGTCAGTACAACTACAAGTTTCGCTGTATGAATAACAGGGGCACAGTGACCAGTTACTGATAGACTTTGACAGATGTGATTAGCCACTGATCGTGATGCGTATCTGTTATTTACATAATGTTTTGTGGACTGAAGAGTAATCAGTAAAGTTTATACATTATGCAACTACTTGCACTTAAATTTGAACTGCCTTGTTGGGACAACGGTATTAGTTTACAAAAATACAGTACCTGAACTTTGAAAATTTGAAAAAGTTAAAAAAATTAAACAAGACAGGTATGTAATTACATTTGGTCTCTCTCACAAGTTTCACTCTCTCTACTTCTCAAAAGTAATTTCTCTTTGCTTCCTTCTGTATTCTTTTCCTTCAGTTTAAAACATGTGAACATAAATTGGTAAAAAAATTAATTTGGGCTTTTTAAAATTTCTGTTCCACAATAAATGGGACACTGAAGCCTGGAACAGCACCTGGGACATAGTATATGTGCAATAGATACTTATTGGATGAATAGCTAGTATTTGCTTCAAGTTCTTTTCACTGGACATTAATTACAGATTCTTTCACAGTGGCACATACAGAGTTGTTGCATTCATTATAATGGCTGCATAATATTACGTAGTGTCAATAAAATTATATTTTGTATATTGTTTCCCTATTAATGGAAAATGATTTTTACTTCTATTTTTTGCTATTATAAAAAAATTGATATTCTTGTTTATATCTTTTACGTATTGGTGGAATATTTCTCTAAAATCCATAGTTAATTGCTGCAATTTTTCCCTTTCCCTAAATCTATCTTAAATTTTTATTTGATATGGTGTCAATGTTTTGATAAGTTTGTCCCTTATGTAACCTGGTTTAGAGTGTAGATTGGCATACATAAATTTGTAATTTATGTAGTTACACATATCAAACCTGAAAATCTTTTCTTATCAATTAATTGATGATAATAACAAAATGTCCTGCACGTGGTGATTGTGAGTCTTGCATGAAATGGTCTACCAAGGTTACTTAATTTGCAGTAGGATGTTATGCAGTTCTTTGTTAAGTAAAGAGCAAGAAATTTAAGGGAAATTATACACTGAAATATTATCTTATACAAATACTGCCTCTGATTTTTTGTTTTGTAACTCTTGGAGTCAATATTTTTATTAGTAGTAATATAATAATCACTCTAAAATTTTTGTCTCCTTAACTAATAATAGTTTTAAATATCTTTTGGGATTATAAATATCACTGTATACTATTTATATTCTTGTATTTTAAGATTTTAAGATATATTCATCCAAATTTTATTTTTAAAACATTTGCTGTATCTCAGTATCACCAACAATCATTACCCTACATTTTCATTCTCTTTGCTCTGTGATGTTCTAGAATGATGATTCTTTCCATGCTTTTGAAGAAATAAATGATAAAATATTTAAAGCCTCTCATAAGCAGCAGACAGGGTTCTGACAGCTCTCATACACTGTCCTCTGGATGAAAGATGTCTGCAATTATCTTGAATGTTTAGCACTTAAAGTATAATTTAAAATGATAAGAAGAAATATTTATTTATTTAATATTTATAATTAGATTTAGTTCAGGATTTTAAAAGCCATTTTAGAACAGCTATGAAAAGAAAAGATAAAGGGCATAGCTATAAATACTACATATCTTAGCTTTTGTGAAAATAATCTGGTTTTGCTCTTGAACTGTCATCTTGCCTGACACTGGGAAGGAAGACAACTCCTAACCAAATATGGCTTCACCTCTTGGCTCCCAAAGGCCAATTCAGTTCAAACCAAGCTGTGCTTGTGAAGACCCCTGTCTGGGCGGGTGCAAAGGTTGTGATTTCTGCTGAACCACTGATGGCATGCAAGCAGTTGCATCTACCAGCAGACGAGATCCAAGGCTGATTTGCCTACACAAATGCTTTAGCAATAAAGTTAGAGAATTCCTAGAGTAAATAGCTATAAATTTGAGTTTAGTTCATAAATATATTGTCAGAACACTAGACAAAACAGCTTTACAGTCATTTTATATGTTTACAAGGTATATTAATTATCAGATTGAGCTGTACAATATTGCTATTTTTTAGGGTCAAAAATGTTGAACATCAACTTCATATGGTTCAAATCAACATAAGTAAGATTAACCCTCATGCATTCCTTTGCAAATTGAAATCAGAGTCCTGAGGATTCTCTTTTTTTTAAAGGTTGGCACCTGAGCTAACATCTGTTGCCAATCTTTTTTCTTTTTTTCTTCTTCTTCTCCCAAAGCCCCCCAGTACATAGTTTTATATTCTAGTTGTACGTCCTTCTTGTTGTGCTATGTGGGATGCTGTATCAGCATGGCTTGATGAGCAGTGCTAGGTCCGAACCCAGTGTCCCAAACAGTGAAACCCTGGGCCGCTGAAGTGGAATACGCGAACTTAACCACTCGGCAACGGGGCTGGCCCCAGAGTCCTGAGGACTTTAAGAAAATATTTTTAAAGAAAAATCCTGCCCTAATCCATTTTCTACATTGAGCCAAATGATAATCAGTAAAATCAAAACAAAAAGTTAAAAGAATCATTTTTAAGTATCATAAAACAGAAGGTTATTAATTCAAATCTCTTTTCCAATATTGAGATTTAACTACTTGAAGATATTTTTACTTTTTTTCCCCCAAAACTTACTTGTATCCATTTCTTCAGCATGAGGTAGGAAACAAGATTTCCTCAAGCCATCAAATAAATCATTTTACAGGGTTCTGTGATCATAAAGAATGTGGTAATCTGGATTACTTCTGACGGAAGTGGACATTTACCCTTTTATACCCACTATTCTATATTTAACATTCACATAATGTCATCATTTCTTTAAAATGACTTTGGAGGGATGTGTAACTTTTGATAAGAATTACAAGGAGATCAAAATAAAAAGTGAATTGAAATGAAAATATCCATCCATTATATAAGGTGATATAACTATTCTGATTATAATATATTCCTAGCTTATTTAGTGAGCTCTAAAAAAGCATCTTATCTAATCCTAAAGATTAATTTAATCTTAATTTTTTTCCCTTCACCTTCCCAGGAGCCACTGGGACATGATTACAGAGAAACTTGCTAAGAGATCTTTCCATTTTCCAGTTGCGCACTCTTGCGATTCTTCTTCAAACAGCTTTCACTCACATCTGGCCACTATGAGGACTAAGAGCCGACGTGGCGCATGCGTAGTAGTGTGCACGTGCGTGCGTGTGTGTGTTCGCGTGTTCACTTCAGCTTTGAGTACGCATTCTGAAAATCCTTAAAATTTAATATATCTTTTTTCTTTTTCAAATCTTCATGCTATACAGGAAAGTTGCCTAACTAAGGACCACAATGCACTCTTTAGATTTTATTTTAGCTTCTTTTGGTTTATAAATTCTGGAAACTGCACTGATGTTTTATGATTGAAGTATTTTCTTACTTTCTTTTACTCAATCTGTATTCTCACAACCTTTAAACAATGACTTCTAACTTATGACAGTTTTTCTTTAAAAAAATGCATTTATCTATCTAAAAATGAAAAGTAGATATAGGCTTTCTTATATGAAAGTGCTCCATTGTGTGGTTATCTGTTTGTATACAAGAAATAAACGGCCACTTCCTTCAGGTGATAAATCTACATTCTTAGGAATGCTTAATTTCCTCTGACAACCAATTTGTTTTTGAAATATTACCCGACATAATAACCACAAAATGTAATCGTTGCAAAAAAGTACAAATAGGTGAGCATATTAACTGGTAAACTACTTTGACACTGTTGGGGTTTTGTTTTCCAAAATAAGGATCTCAAGACCAATGCTCTTTGACTCACAATAAATTAAGAAAGTGAGGTTTCTTGTTGGATTATGTCTGTGTCTTTTTCTGGTCTCAGAAGTGTATATCCTGTATATTATTTGATTTTCCTTGTACTATGTATATAGGACGGCCTGTGTGAACTCAAGAGCAATGGCTTAATATTGAAGTAGAAAACTATTTCATTATGCACTAGCTGTAGCATCTGGGTGTTGTTGAAGGTGTCCCATTGTGCACAATTAGGTTTCCAGGCTTTATGCCAGAAATCATCGGAATTCTGGTTAATCCAGATGATTCCTGAACAACTAACTTAATGTAATATTCCACTTCACTTTTTTTTTAAAAAAATTCTTTTTTACCTGCATTTTCCCTGACTTTGACAGAGATATGTAAGGATTTGTGTATGCTTGTAATATGCTATGATAATTTAAATGTCAGTTAAATCAATAACCGTGACAGAGTTTTAGAATAAGAACCACTTTGAGGTCTAATTCTTTCATCAATATAAATTTTCAACTGACAAGAACATGAATAGGAATTACAGCCCTGTACCAAGAAATAGATTCCTATGGATTGCACCAAGGCTAAGAAATATTTATCATCAGCATGCTTCATCATTTCACCCAGGTAATCGTTGCTTGATTGCATGCTTGGAAATATTAAAACAAACAAAGAGAGTATAGAGAAATGGTAATCATTAAAGACAAAGGCAATGGTGTTCATTTTATCTGAGAGTTTTATTGATAACGCACACTAGAGGGTAGTGGCAGTTTGCAAAGACTGCTGTAATAACATTATCCTGCCAATGTGCCGAGCTCCTTTTCCAGAGCAAGCTTTGAAACCTAGGATGCTTACTTGAAGACTAATATGGAAGTTATGCACCTGTTTTTAATAATATTTTGTCATCAGATTTGAGCTTTTATCTGTTATCAAGTCTGATATTATATAGATTATTTCATACCACTTTTGTGTTAAAAACTAGGATGTGAATGAGAGATAGTTAAGAAAGTTCATATTTTTTGCCACATTGGTTTACATCCAAACAGATTTGAATACTGTTCCCTGATTAATGTGGTGATTTGCACTATATTGGTTGTGTATGGAAATTAGGCATTCCCTACAAATGCACAGATACAATTAGATTGAAGATGCTTCATCTAAAAACAAAACTGACAGCTTAGCAAAAAATGTGAAATAAACTATATGTGAACTAAAAAAGAAATATTTAGTGAATTTACTGCAGTGAGTGTTATAGAGCATAAATGTACAAGGATAAATACTCTAAGGTCAAGAACCAGAAGATATGGGAAAAATTGAAAAAGAATTTTTTATTTTCCTTTTTAATAGTGTTGTTTTTTATTTTTTCTAGGTCTTCCAATATATTTAAATCCTATAGAACTCTTAATGTTCTTAAGAGTATTTTCTATTCATTGTCTCCTAGCATTTCTAGGTTCCTTAAAATTTAAACTTAAAAAAAAAGAGTAATTCCACGTGCAGAACAGAATGGCACTAACATATCTCAGTCTCGAATAACTTGGATATAAAACCCAATCAAAATAGCAATATAGACACGGAATATCCTAGAATTGAGGAAGAAGTTAGGTATCAGCCTCAGTGTACCACCAGTTCTGCAAATAGAGTGATAGGAAGACCATAGATGTAGATGAAAGAGGGAAAGAATATGAGAATGATTATTTAATCAAATATGCTTTCACAGATGAGACATTTTATCAATTTGGATTTTGTCAGTAAACAGATAGCCTACTCAAAAGGGGTGATTGAAGGAAGTTCAATGAAGGGGCTATTTGCTATTGTGCAAGCAGGAAAAGTGAAGCACTTGGGGTTAGTAATGCCCATTCCACCCCGAGACGAGAAGGAGCAAGGAGAGGTCGCTGTTTCCTGGACCTAGCAAGACCTGCGGTTCAAGGAGACAACTCAGAGATCTGTTAATCCTTCCTCTGTGCCTTTCTCATTCCCACCACCCATGTAGGTAACAAATTTGATAAGTTTCTGATTTGTCTTCCTGTGGTTTTATCTTACAAAAATTAGCAGATACCCAAATTTTTTCTTATACCCCTCTTTCTACACAAAATATAATATAGCATGAACACTCTTTTGTGCCTTGTTTCACTTGACAAGATATCCAAGACATTATTACATATCAATTTATAAATATCTACTCATTTTTTTAAAATATAGCTATTTAGCACACAATTGTGTGGATGGATCACAGTTTATTCAACATGTGAAAGGGTATTTAAACCATTTCTAAACTGTTGTGATCACAAATAATGCTGCAATGAATAATCCTGTGCGGGTGTATTTTCACATTGTTGGAAATCTACCTTGAAGGTACATTGTTAGAAAGTAGATTTGCTGGGTCAGAAGGTAAATTCATATGTATTTTTATTTATTTTCTTAAAGATTGGCACCTGAACTGACAACTGTTGCCAATCTTCTTTTTTTTCTTCTTCTTCTCCTCCCCAAAGCCCCCCAGTACATAGTTGTATATTCTAGTTGTAGGTCCTTCTGGTTGTGCTATATGAGATGCCACCTCAGCGTGGCCTGATAAGCGGTGCCATGTCCACAACCAGGATCCGAACCAGGGAAACCCTAGGCCACCGAAGGGGAGGGCACAAACATAACCACTTGTCCACAGAGCAAGCCCCAATTTATATGCAATTTTATAGATACTGACCAATTACCCTCCTTAAGAGTTGTACAATTTTATATTCCAACATCAATGTTTAAGAGTGTTTGTTTTATGACAACCTTGTCAAAAGAGTATATTGTCAAGCTTTTTAAATTTTGCCAAAGTGATAGTGGAGATGTATCTCAGTCTAGAATTATTTTGCATTACTCTTATATTCACTGAAAATGAGTACCTTTTTATATATTTAAAGGCCATTTTTATATCTTTTTATGAAGTTTTTCCTATCAGATTTTGGTCTCATATATCCCAATTTTAAGAGATGCTTATGTATTAGGGATGTTTGCTCTTTATCTATGATTTAAATTACGTATTTTTTTTGCAGTTTTTGTCTGTCTTTGATTTTTCTTATGATGACATAGAGAAACACATCCACGTTATCTTCTAGTGTTTGTATGTTTCTTTTTTATGTTTAGATTTCCAATTGGTTGGAGTTTATTCTTGCAAGTAATGATACGTATGTATCCACTTTTTCTTTTTAATGACTATACAGTTGTCCCTTCACCTTTTACTTTAAAAGGAAGTTATTCTCTTTCCTAGTGATTGGATGCCGGTTTTTGTCGTATACTTGATACTCCTATGCACATTTAATGATGGTGTAATTATGCTTTTGTATATTTTAATACCTGCCAGCGTATTATCCCTCTTCATAGTCTTTCCTCTTCAGTAATTTCTCAGTTAATTTTCCATAATCATTTTTCTTTGTCTTTTTTTTGGTGAGATCGTCCCTGAGCTCACTTCTGTGCCAATCTTTCTCTATTTTGTATGTGACTTGATGAGTGGTGTGTAGGTCCACACCTGGGACCCAAACTCACAAACCCCGGGCTGCTGAAGCAGAGAGTGCAAACTTAACTACTATGCTACAAGGTCAGCCCCCATAGTCATTTTTCTTTATGAATCTTAGTATTGACGTGTCTAGCTCCCCTGAATAAGTTAGAGAAAACCAACAACCCTAATTGATATTTTTTATTGGGATCATGTTAAGTTGATAAATATCAACTTAGAAAATTAGAGAGAATTTGACCTGTATAATGTCCAGTCATTTTACCCAAAAATAAGACACATCTTTCTGTTTCGGTCCGGTTGACCTTTAATAAGTGCACTTTGTAGTGTTTTCCTCACGTAGGTTTTGCATACCTTTATTATTGTTACTATTAAATCTTTTTTGCTATTATAATTTTATTTTGTGCATTTTGAACATTTTTAGTTATTAACATTATACCTGTTGCATTAAAAAATTTGAACTATTTTCTAAATTTACTATGCTCTGAAAAACTTATGTGAGGTGAAGTTATCTGTTCTTTCCAAGTTTGGTTGAACTCACTTGTGTAAATGTTGGGACCTGGTGCTTTGTTTTAAGAGTTCATCTGGGAAGGATGAAATCTGACTTTCCACTGTGAAGTGGCAATACAGATAGGTCACCCTCATTCAGTCTGGGGTTGTCTTGGCTTGAGACTGGATTGAATATTTCCCAAGGATTGTTTCTTCATCTCACTCTAGGGTGTAGCCCTTCTGGAATTCCAACTGTGAGTGTGGAATGTTTACCAAGGCCTTTTCTCCTTTGCGGACCCTGGAATCCATGTTTTTGGTCTTTCAAGCACTGGCTTCTGCATCTTTCTGCTTAATTTCTTATACTCTCTATTCTGTGCCACTTACCAGTCAGCAAATGTCTTCAGCTATAGAAAAACAGGCTTATGTTTTCTTTTAATCCAGGATATTTGTTTCTGAAGTCTTGGGTCCTGTGATAACCTTACAATGTCTTCAAACAAATGTTTATTTGGAATGCATCTCAGATTTCTAACGTGATCTTGGTGAGAACAAGCAGGAATAGCAACAAGCTCTTTTTCTTTAGTAGATGAAGAAAAATGAACTTTGATATTAACAAAGAGTTTAGGGAATAACATTCTTGCAATTCCCACTATGAAGATTTTGTCAATATGTTATTAACCGTCTTTTATTGTTAATATGATCTGTGGAAAACGATCTGTCTAGAATACAATGACTGGAAAAATATCCCCAATATTTTTGTCTTTCTTCCAAAGAAAGATGAGATCCATAAGCTATTTTGTTCCTTTCTTTGTTTTGGCTGCTTGAAAGCTCAGAGACTCACTTAGTGGAAATATCTGATCCCTTTTTGGAAGGGCACTTGTTTTCTAGGACTTCTGTAACAAAGTACCATAAACTAGGTTGCCTAATTGATAGAAATTAATCATCTCACAAGTCTGGAGGCTGAAAGTCCATACTCAAGGTGTCAGCAGGGTTGGTTTTTTCTGAGGGCTATGAGAAAAGGACCTATTCCAGGCCCAGCTCTTTGGCTTGTGGTTGGCTGTCTCCTCACTATATTTCTTCACATCATCTTCCCTCTATGTGTATCTGTCTCTGTGTCTAAATTTTTCGCTTGTATATTATAAGGAGACTGATCTTGTTGGATTAGGACCCACCTTAATGACCTCATTTTTACCTGACTACTGCTGTAAAGACCCAATCTCCAAATAAGGTAACATTCTAAAGGACTGGGAGTTAGGAATCCAGCAAACCTTTTGAGGGGGAACACAATTCAACCAGTAACAAGAAACAAATGTAATATAAAAGAAAATATACATATATATGCACTAATTCTTTGGAAAAATAGTTATACTTACAAAATTAATAGCTTACGGATTTCTGATGTGTGAAAAGATTAACTGGGAACTAATTCACAGTAAGCAGCCTAAAACAGCAAAAAGTATTGGTAAAAATAAGCTGATGTAAGTCTTTCAGATTTTCCTAAGAGCTAGAACAAACAAATGGAGTATATTATTAGCTCTTCCTAGGCAAATGCTGTTCACAATTGGATTAATAATGTGGGAACATCAGTAAGCCTATTGATTTTTCTCTTCTCAATTGTGATTTAAATAAATTTCTTTGATTTAAATAAAAATCGTTGAATCTCTTACCATAAAATCAGGTACACTGTCATGGTTTATTCAGAGCATTCTTAATAGAATGAGCACGTAGAAAATTTTAATAATATCAGAATACTACCAGAAAAGCTGCCTATAAAAGAATATAAGAAACTCTCATTAATCAGACATCCTTGGCAGTGACAAGGTCACTTGCTGAGCTGAATGAAGTAATTTATACAATATTTCCTATTCTTCAGTTAAGTCTGAACTAAATAACAAATCAAATTTGAACTCTCATCATTTTAATACCATTGGATATAAAATTTTATGTAGATCTAATTTCTCAGTGATTTCTGGATGAATATCTTGTTAATAATCTGTTCATTAAGAGATAAAATAATCATGTTCACATATCATTTACTGAATAATTGTTACGTACAACCAATATTTTTATAAATATCTATATCTGTCAGAGTCACAGCAGGAAAAAGATTGCATACTCATACTCAAGTGAGGTTATTCACAAGGTGAAGTTGTCACTTACTGTCCAACCCCTGCCAATCTACTATTAATAAGTCCACCGGAACAAGAGGCATAAACTGGAACTTCCTTGAGTAAGCCATGGTGCAGGTTCATGATAGTGATTGAAAAAGTTTAATAAAGAAACGATTAACATGTAGGCAGGTTAAGAACATCAACAAGAGATGGCATAGTAGTACCACAGAACTAGCAAGATTTGGGAGTCATTGCCATCTCTCGAACAGTAGGAAGAATGGGAGGGAATCATCACTCAAACTCTTAGAGAGAATAGCTGTAGGAGAGAAGCTGTCTGTGTCTTTCAGTAGAGTAACACAGCTAAGCCTTTTTAACCTGACAAGGATGGAGCAAAAACACATCAGTATCCCTCTTCTCCTACATTCCAGTCTTTGGCTGGTACCTCTTATTGCTTAACCTTAACCAAAACCCAGACAGCAAGGAAACCACTGAATATAGTCCCTATAGATCAGGATAGAGAGCAGAATGGAAAAGAATAGAAGGGTTAGGAGAAGGAATGAAAAGTATGTATAAAATTATTGTATACTTTTTCTAAACACATTTCCTTCTACACAGATTTGTCTCCTCTAATTTCAATAGGATAGGCATACTCCCTAAATACAGGTGAGATAAAAGGAGAGAAAGGAGAGTACATAACTTGTCTCTGATCATAGCCTTACTAGGTAGGTAAGGTTAGATTCTAACAGTCTGCTTTAGCCTACTGTGAGGTTTTTCCTGAATGATCAATTTCTCAAACTCTCTCTCGAGATTAAAAAATAGTATGTTGTGGCTCAGAATATTTCCATGGTTGCCATTACTGCTATAATCCTATATGTCGTATTTTAATGTTGAAGTTCCCCTAAATGTTTGACTTTGGAATATGCAAAATGTATAATGTTCTGGTTTTTTTTTTATGATAGAATCCTTAAAACTGTCAAGCGATAATACAACTATGAGATTAATGATAAGTAGAGTGGTTAAAATTAAATCTTCGCTGTTTAAAAGTTCAACCTTTTCTGTTATAAAGAAAATGTGTGTGTGTGTGTGTGTGTGTACTGAAGGAACTACTTAAAAGGTTATCTAACTGTTAACTCTGAAAGCCTACTGAGATCTTTCCATCTAAAAACAAAGAATGACAGTGAAACTGAACCAGGGTATGACCTGTATGCTAAACGGCTTAGCATTTTCTGCTCTTGTGTTTTCTTTTGTACTAATCTAGTACTTCTGATTTCATGGTTATATAACTGGAATTTTAGCTTTTATAATTTTAGGAACCATTCTTACATGAAAGATGACATAAAAGTAATTTTCTATTTTATTCATTGAGTTTAAACTAAATGCTAACCGTTGAAAATTAATAAGAAATTATAGGAGTAAATTCTAACCTCAAACTGTTCGAATTGACACATGTACACTTTTGTCCCTTTGTTCTGGAGGTCTCACTGAAGTAAAAGTATAGAAGTTCTAAGAGAAACAAAGATTTAATAGTGAGAAGACAGCAGGGTACAGGAAGCGTTACATAAGCAGTAAAATAGATTTGAATTCATTACTTGGAGAAATAAAATGTATGGGATGAAACATGCAAGAAGACAAAGCCAAGAATACATGATTGGAAACTACTCTTAACAACAGAACTTTATAGAAATTCTGGGTTCAGTGCCAATAGATAAGATGTCATATAGATGCATATAAATAGAGCAAAACTTGGCATTTAAATCCCATCCAATCAAATCAAATATAGTATGAAGATATTGGAAAGTACTCCTCTTCCTCTGCAAGGCATAGATACCTGACCTCTTTTCTTGAAAGGAATAACTTCTTGGAATCCTCAACCAGTACATTTCTGGTTATACCACCTTGGTCAGAACTATGTCACATGGCCATATCTAGTTGCAAAGAAAACTAGAGAGGTGAGAAATTTTAATGGAGGACTTTGCTGTCCTAAGAAAAATTAAAGATCAATTGGTATTAATTTAATGACATATCTATATTTTGAAGACAAATACCAGTGTTGGTCACAAAAAGACAATAAACAACAACTATGCCACAATCTACAATTGTTGAAGAAATTTCTGGAGTGAAAGAAACCAATTGAGATGAACACGTTGATAATTTTCTTTGCTTTTATGAGTTTTTTAAAGACTATTTTTTAGAGCAGTTTTAGGATTATAACAAAATTGAGAGGCAGTACAGAACAGAGGTTTCCTATATACCCTCTGCCCTCATACACCCATAGCCTCTCCCATTATCAACATCACTTACTGAAATGGTACTTTTTTTTTTTTTTTACCAAAGATGAACCTACATCGACATATTATAGTCACTCAAAGTCCGTAGTTTACCTTGAGGTTCACTCTTGGTATTCTACATTCTACGGCTTTGAACACATGCGTAATGACATCTATCCATCATTATATTATCATTCAGAGTATTTTATTGCCTTAAAAATTCTCTGTCCTCTCTTTGTCTATTCATCTACCTTGCCCTCCTGGCAATCACTGACCTTTTTTTGTCTCCATACTTTTGCCTTTTCTGGATGTACCACAGTTTATTTATCAATTCACCTACTGAAAGGCATATTGAGTGCATCCAAGCTTTTGTAATCATGAATAAAGCTGTTATCAATATCTCTGTGCAGGTATTTGTGTGGATATAATTTTGTAGATCCTTTGGGTAAATACCAAGGAGCATGACTGCTGGATTGTAAGGTGAGAGTATGTTTAGTTTTGTTAGAAACTGCCAAACTGTCTTCCAACGCGGCTGTACCACATCGGATTATCACCAGCATGCACGAAATTTCCTGTTGCTCCACATCCATCCCAGTATTTACTGGTGTCAATGTTCTGGATTTTGGCTATTCTAATAGGTGTGTAGTAATATGTCATTGTTATTTTAATTTTCATTTCCTTGATAACATATAACGTGGAGCATCTTTTCATATGCTTATTTGCCATCTGTATATCTTCTTTGGTAAGGTATCTGTTAAGCTCTTTGGCCCGTTCTTAAGCAGGGTGTTTGTTTTCTTACTGTTGAGTTTTAAAAGCTTGTTTAATATTTTGAATAACAGTACTTTATCATACATGTATTTTGCAAATATTTTTCTCCCTGTCTGTGGCTTGTCCTCTCATTCTCTTGACACTGTCTTGCACAGAAGTTTTTATTTTTAATGAAGGCCAGCTTATCAATTATTTCTTTTACGGATCATGTCTTTGGTATTGTATCTAAAAAAGCATCACCATATTTAAGGTCATCTAGATTTTCTCTTACGTTGTCTTCTAGGAGTTCTATATTTTGAGTTTTACATTTAGATCTATGCCTATTTTGAGTTAACTTTTGTGAAAGGTGTTAGTTCTGCTTCTAGGTTTATTTTTTTTCATGTGTCCAGCACCATTTGTTAAAGAGTCTCTCTTCACTTCACTATATTGCCTTTGCTCCTTTGTCAAAAGTCAGTTAACTATATTTATGTAGGTCTATTTCCAGGCTCTCTATTCTGTTCACCAATAGAACACTGTCTTGATTACTGTAACTTAATAGTAAGTCTTGAAGTTGAGTAGTGTCAGTCTTCTAACTTTGTTATTCTCCAACATTGTGCTGGCTACTCTGGGGCTTTTACCTCTCCACATACACTTTAGAATCAGTTTGTCAATATCCATATAATTTTCTGGGATTTTGATTGGAATTGAATTGAATCTATAGATCAAGTTGGGAAGAACTGACATCTTGACAATATTGAGTCTTCCTTTCTACGAACACAGAATATATCTTCATTTAATTAGTCCTTTGATTTCTTTCATCAGAGTTTTGTAATTTTTCTCATATAGATCTTGCACACGTTTTGCTAGCTTTATACCTAAGTATTTCATTTTGGAGGTGCTAATATAAATGGCATCATGTTTTTCATTTCAAATTCCACTTGTTTATTATTGGCATGTAGGAAAACTTTTGTATATTAACCTTATATCTTGCAACCTTACTGTAATTGTCCTTAGTTCCAGGAGTTTGTTGATTCTTTCAGATTTTCTACATAAATGATTTTATCATCTACAAACGCAGTTTTGTGTCTTCCTTCACCATCTGTGTACATGTTATCTCCTTTTCTTACCTTATTGCACTAGCAAGGACTTCCAGTATGATGTTGAAAAGGAGGGGTGGGAGGGGACAGCCTTACCTTGTACTTGAAATTAGCAGGAAAGCTTTGAGTTTCTCACAATTAGGTATGATGTCAAAGTAGGGTTTTTGTAGATGGTCTTTATCAAGCTGACAACGTTCCCCTCTATACCTAGTTTACTGAGAATTGTCATCACAAATGGGTGTTATATTTTGTCAAATGCTTTTTCTTTATCTATTGACACTTTTCTTATAGAAACTCATGAGATTTTTCTTTCTTAGTCTTTTTATGTGATGGATTACATAAATTGATTTTTAAATGTTGAACCGGCCTTGTATACCTGAGATAAATCCTGCTTGTCTGTGATGTGTAATTCTTTTTTACATTTTTTTGAATTGGATTTGCTAATATTTCATTGAGAACTTTTATATCTATGTTCATGAAGATATTGATCTATAGGTTTCTTTTTCTTATAATATCTTTGGTTTTTGTATTGGGGTAATGCTGGCCTATAGAATAAGCTAGGAAGTCTTCTCTCTGGTTCTATCCTTTTAAAGAGATTTTAGAGAATTGGTATAATTTCTTCCTTAAATGTTTGGTAGAATTCACCAGTGAACCCATCTGGACCTGGTATTTTCTGTTTTGGAAGGTTGATACTGATTCAATTTCATAAATAGATGTAAACCCATTCAGATTGTCTATTTCTTCCTGTGTGAGTTTTGGCATATTGAGTCTTTTAAGGAATTCTATCCACTTCATCTAGGTTATCAAATTTGTGGGCATAGATTTGTTCATAATATTCCTTTATTGTCTTTTTAATTTCCTTTTGGATCTGTAGTGACCTCCTCTCTTTCATTTCTGACATCAGTTATTTGTTTCCTCCATCTTTTTTTCTTAGGTAGCCTGGCTAGAGGCTTTCCAATTATATTGATCTTTTCAAAGAACCAGCTTTCAGTTGTGTTGATTTTCTCTTGATTTCCTGTTTTTGATTGCATTGATTTCTGATTTGATTATTATTCCTTTTCTTCTAGTTACTTTGGATTTAATTTTCTCCTGTTTTTCTAGTTTCCTAAGGTAGAAACTCAGAATACTGAATTTAGATCTTTCTTCTTTTTAATAACTGCATTAAATGCTATAAATTTCCCTCTCAGCACTGCTTTCAATGTACTCCACAAATGTTGAAATGTGTTTTCATTTAGTTCAAAATATTTTAAAATTTCTTCATGATTTCTTCTTTGTCCCATGTGTTATTTAGAAGTATATTTTTTTAATATCCATGTGTTTTGGGATTTTCCAGTTATCTTTCTGTTATTGATTTTTAGTTTACTTAGTTTACACTGAGAACAGCCAGTGTATGGTTTCTATTCTTTCAGATTTGTTAAGGTGTGTTTTGTGGCCTAGAATCTGGTCTATTTTGGTGAATATTCCATGTGTGCTTGAGAAAATGTACATTCTGCTGTCGTTGAATGAAATATCTCTACGTATCAGTTACATACAGTTGACTGATAGTGTTGAATTCAACTACGTCCTTACTGATTTTTGTCTTGCTGGATCTGTCCATTTCTGAGAGAGGGGTGTTGGAGTCTCCAACTATGATGGTGGATTTATATATTTCTCCTTGCAGTTCTATCAGTTTTTGCCTCTTATGGATTAATGCTCTGTTGTTAGGAACTTTTATGAGATTTTCATAAGCAGATATGTGGTAAGTCAAAACAAACTGACTGAAACTTAACAAAAATAAAATGAAAACATTAATTGGTTATTTATTGACTTCTTAGTATCAGCTAGGCACTGATAAAGTAGTGAAGATGACAGACAAGTGTCCTGCTCTAATAGAGCTTACATTCTAGATGGGAGATAAAGGAGAAAGTGGGAAGGGGGTACAACGACTCAAACACACGCCTGAAAGGTAATTAGAAAGATGGTAATATTATTGGGGAAATTTCTCATCTATATATCACAGTTTCTCTTGACATCACATCCATGGAAACTCATATTCCTATTTAATACTCCATTATAATAATAATTCTATAATTTCATCTCAGCAGACAACTCAATGGGTCATATCAACCAATATCAAACTCCACTTCTCCTAGCCACAGGGTACATTTACTAAATGGATCTTCCTGGGGCCTGTTAACATGTTTTCCTGAGATAAATTAGTCTGGAATGCCCATAAATTATTTTACCATATGTAACTGGCTGACTCTGCCGAATTAGGGCCATTCAATTTTTCTGGTGCTAATAATTCTGTCACTATATATCACACAATATTAAAACATAAAAGAGAAATGCAGGCATCTGCTTTTATGTGGAGGGTTTATGAAGGTACATTGTAATAGTGAACTATTTTAGTGTAGAAAGTGAAAGAATCTAAACTAAATGCAAAATTTCTAACACCACAGACTTCTAGTATAAATTAGATATATATTTTATCGTTACTGATACCTTGTTTTCTTGGTTTTGTTTTCCTTAAAATCACTTCTGTTTTAGGCTGAATAATGGCTCCCAAAGATATCCATATCTTAATCCCCAGAACCTGTGAATGTTACTTTAGATGACAAAAGGGACTTTGTGGATGTGATCCTGTTAAGGATTTTGAGCTGGGGAGATTAAATGAATCTAATCATTGAATCTCATTTAGTGCCCTAAATGATGCAATCACAAGGGTCATTATAGGATGGAGGCAAGAAGGTCAAAAGAAGCAGTAAGAGATGGAACAGCACAAGCAAGAAGCTGAAGCGATGGGAAGAAGGGGCCAGTGGCCAAGGAATGCAGGGAACTTCTAGAAGTTGGAAAAGACAAATAAGTAGATCTCTCCGGAAGCCTTTGATTGATTTGACTGGTTGAAACAAATAAAAAGATTCATTAAAATGAAATCAAATCAAAATTTTAAAGAAGCACAATATAAACAAACTGAAAGTAATATTATATATCAAGGTGGTGCATTAAAAATAATTAGTTCAAATGGATTTAGAACACAGTGTGCTCAGTGAAGGTTTAAAAACAATCTTTCTGAATCGTAATGAAAATAAATAGAAATATATGTATATATATTTTAATTTATATATATTACATATAGTTATATATATAAAATTTAATTTTGGAGATCTATGTGCATGTACAATATTCTTTTCTGATTGCTTACTCAACAACTATATAAGTGAATAAATACATCTTCTTTTGGAATAATAAAAGCAAACTTCATGGGTCCGAGGCAATAAAGGCTGCTATAAGAAATAAATATAAGCCACAGACTCTGACATCACAGAGAATGGCTGAGCAAGGAGCTCAAAGAATCCAGCGTTCCACTGAAACAAACATAAACTGGCAAAAAATGGCAGAATTAACTTTTTCAGAAGTCTGGAATCTAATCCAAAACCTACAGCAGCCAAGGGGCTGCTTAAAGAGGAAGAGGACAGATGAACGGTGGTAAGAGAACATTGTAGCACTTCCACCCACCAGCCTATCTTCCTCCATTGCCCAGCCCAGCAACAGCATCCCTGGGGACAGGGTCTGCATTCCTGGTGTGGCATGTTGGCATCAGGGAGCTAATATGGGCTTGTTCTTAAAATAGTATGGCCATGCATTTGACTCGCCTGGGGGTTCCTCGCAGGGCCCCTGCAGAGGACGACCTTTGTTTCCCACTCTTTAGGCTGGACTGGATTTCCGGGCACCTGTGGAAAGATTAAAGACATACACTAACCGTGCCTAAGGCAAAGGACAGTGTACAGGACAAGCAGCAGAAAGATGTAACAGCCCAGGAGAATCGAAGCTGAGGAGGAAGTCTCTTGGGAGAATGCGAGCCCAGCGAGACTACCGTCCACAGAGAAAACAGAGTGCGACACGCATGCCCAGAACCAGATGCATGCTCAGAAAAAGGCTTGTAAAGACCTTGGCTTGCGTCTGTGGGGATCACTGCACTTTGAGCTCACAGCTGGGGAATACTGCCGTAGAGTTGTAGGTGGCCTGATTTAGTGGTAAAAAGAGTGGCCCAACTCAGATCCAAGCTGCAAAAAGGAGGAGAGAAGTGATTTTTATTTTGTTTTATTTTTGTCCTGCAGGCATTTCAAATAACGAATCCAATCAATCATATTCCAAGACACTGAATGTGAAGTGTCTGCAGGCATTCCCAGAAAATAGCTGGGTATGACTTTCTGCTGCTTCCTCCTTTCATGTGATCAGACACTTCCCCTCTCTAGGGATCGCTGAAGGGTTGCAAAATTCTGTGATTCAGATTTGAGCATGGGAAGCAAGATATGCTTCCTAGTATTGTTATGCTTCGATCTATTTTTACCAGATTTTTGCATTGGCACATTAGACTCAAAGCTCAACAACCAATAAAATGCCTTTACTTCCCTTGCCATTCTGTCAAGTGGGTCTGTAATCCATTAAGGATCTCCGGAGAAAGTAAACAATGTTCTTAGCAGTATTCCCATATATCTGAATTCTTAGACTATCCTGCTAATAGAATTTCATTTTTTTCCTATTATCTGGCATATTCAGGCCAAAAATAAACAAAAAACTCTAAAAATTGTAAGAGTATTGAAAATAATTGTTTTTCTACTAATCTCTTATGTAAAATTAAGATTATGACAGAAAGATTCAAAGAAGTGCTATTTAGAAAGTGCTACCCAAGTTTCTAAACATATGTGTTTTTTCTCTTTCATGTTGTTTGTTTGTTTATTTGAAGGGAGTGTCCCTCGGCAATAAGGGTACAATTTCTGAGATAGTTCGTAAATATTTTAAGGATAGAGTTAGTATACTTTCAGATTAAGTACACCAACTCTGGGGCAACTGCTTCTGTTTAAATCCTAACTTGACCATTTTCTAACTGTACTGCTTTTGTCCAGTTATTTATCCTTGCACTTCAGCTTCCATATATTTGAAACGGAGATAATAAAAAATCTATGTTGTAGAGCTGTGAAGATTAAATAAACTAGCATTTTGAAAAATGTACCAATTATATAAAATATATTCTAAATGCCACAAAAAAAAGGTTAGCATAAGGAAGGAAAATTGTAAATATGAGATGAAGCAAGGAGCAATTCATTAGTTGACATAGTTGTTGCAGGTTGGAAAAAATCGTTCTTCACTTAAAACTTATTTATTGGGTACGTTGGCTCACCTACCGTAGCAGATCATGGTCCATGACTTTCCATGGACACAAAGCGTTCCTCATACATTTCCCAACAATGTGTATTTCCAGTATTTCAAAATTTCTTTGAACTTTTTTCCAATTTCACAATACAAATGAATGCAAATTAGAACCTTCTACTTAGACAGATGACTAGCCAATTCCCAAGTGAGTTAGAAAATGAGTAAACTCTTTTATTCTTAAAAAAAAGAAACAATTTCTTTATGTTTATATTGTAATTATACTTTAAGTGTTAGCAAATATAGCATGATTAACTAAGCTTTTAGTAATTTGCTAAATAAAACTGTTTTTACTTTCTAATTTTAAAATGTATATGCTTTATTTCACAAAGTAATTAAGATTTTTTTTCCAAAATGTGCCTTAATAAGTATTTTTAATTGAAGTGATTTTTTATAATAGTGATTCCTAACATCTTAAAGTGAGATTTAAAGAGTTCTCCAAATAGTAAGTGTACAATTATTGTAAATTAATTTTTTGTGTTGCAAAGTGTTAAATAAAGGAGGTGGTGGTCAGTGATAACATAAGATTGAAATTATTTAGAAATAATTATAAGTTCAATGTATTTTATATTAAGAATTTTCATTCTTAGAAACTGAAGTTTATACCTAGTACAAATTGAGTCTGCCTGTAGCTTGTTAATGTGGCTGGTTGAGTAAGAAGGTATATGGGATCCTTTGTACCCACGCCTCCCCACTAACAAAAGGAGAGATTGACAATGTCTTTCACTGTAGATTCACATAAAGTTAATGCATTTGAAAATGAGGCCACAACATGAGAGAGTGGAAAAGATTTTTGTATACTACATGCTGAAGTTGTATTGTGTATAGAAACAGTGGTGGGATATTTTATAAAATGTTCTTTTTTTCTATTTAAAGATACTATATTTAATTTTAAAAATATCAATCCAACCTCCAAATTAGTTAATTCTCTTAAATTAAGAGTTTGCTTGCCTCGTTTTCAGTTTTTTATAGGTAGCTCCTGGATCCTATCAGCTGGTTATATTGGACCATATTTCTAAAATAACAAATATATTCTTAAGGAATTACCCAATACTGTTTTGATGTTCAAGTTTGACCACTTCTTTTTTTTTTTGGCAAGCCAGTAGTAATTCAGGCTTAATTTATTTTCTTCTTATTTGGCTATTACTTAGCAGATTTTTATAGTATATCTGACAGTATTTCTAAAATAGCAATGGTATGGATATTCACTCTCTCTCACATACTCTCTCTTTCACACACACACACCCACACCCACACACAAATACACACAAAGGAGGTCCTGGGAAACTTTAACTCATACATATTAAATTTACTATTTTTTATCCATTATTTCAAAGTCCAAGATTTAAATTAAAACTTCACTTTCATTACTTAACTTGAGAGGCTTGATTAACACAGGTAGTTTTAAGCATTTTATTCCACAACATTTGTAGGAAATTGGCTCAGTGTTATAATATCAATGTGAAATATAGTCTAAATAAATTCTCTTTCTAGGATCTCCTCTTTGGGAAATTTGCTCTTGTTTATAACTAGGGTAACACTACACATAACTCACCAGAATGGCTAAGAATGAAAAGAACGGTAATACCAAGTGCTGGTGCAGATACGAAGCTGGAAATGTCATGCCTTTCTGGTAGGAACGCAAAATGGAACATTCACTTTGAAAACAATTTCCTGTTTGTTTGCAGTTTCTTACAAAGTTAAACTTATAGCTACCATACAACCCAGCATTTCCACTTTTAAGTATTTACTCCAAAGAAATGAAAATTGTCCACACAAACAATTTACCAAAATGTTATACATAATAACCTGAAGCTGAAAATGACCCAGATGTCCAACAGCTGGTTAACAGGTAAATTTAACTACATCTGCAAAATGCATACTACTCAGCAATAAAACAGAATGGATTTCTGATACCTGCAGCAATATGCATCAATTTCACAAACAGTATACTAACTGAAAAACCTGGACATAAAAGATCACATTCTCTATGAAGGTCTTTGCATAAAAATCTAGAAAAGGTAAGGGTTTAATGACAGAAAGGAAATCAACCATTGTTTATGGTGAGAATCAGGGAGAGCGCAAGGGAATTCTCTAGGGTGAAGAGAATACTCTGTATTTCACTTGTGAGTGGTATGTGACAATATACAATTTCGAGAGCTCATCACACTGTACACTTAAAATTATTGAATTTTATTATATATAAATTATACTTCAAAGAAGTTGGGAAGAAAAGTAGAGAGAAGTTACAGTTTTGCTATGACACTAAAAGGAAGATTAATGCGAAGCCCTAGGATACGGCCTCAGAAATGGTAGATGTTTGATACATGTAGTCATTATTGTTAATAGCCCTTATTTTACTTAATTGTTAAGCCCTTTACCTCGTGGATTGTGTGCTGTGAAGGTTAATTTCAGTAGACCTGTGCCGGGGTCCAGCCCCAGCCGGATCCAGGTCTCCTGAGAGATGGACAGGGTCGGCAAAGGAGGAGGCAGTGAGACAAGGAGTTTGGTGTCCAAGTCTAACTTTATTTTGTGCATGTATGATTTATATAGGGCTCAGGATATGCAACGATGATTTCATGACACAGTCCCAGTACATATTTTTGGCTCGTGTAAGCGGGTTTTTGCAAGGTAGACAATAGTCCTAAGAGCAATTGATTGTGTGTAGGCCTGGGGGGCGTCAAGCTTCTGCAATCCTTTACTTCAAGGAGGCCACCCCCAGTGGTCTCCTGACTCAATGGGCTGTGGCAACCACCATCCTCCTAGAGAGATCTGTGGGGGCCACAGATTTCTTTGTACCCTCTCCACTCCCACCGCTTTACCCGACCAAAGGACGGGTCAGAATGTTCTTTCCCTAGAAGATGTTTTTTTTCCCCAGAACTTTCCCTAGAATATTGTATTGTATCATTCTCATTCCCAGGGCCGGGCTGACTTCCCCTGAAATAACCCCAGGTGCAGAACAGAGTGAGCAGAAGCAGGACAGTCAAAAGTGCAGGGGCAGCCTGGTAGATTCCCTTGAGGGTCGCCGTGCATCCCCTCATCTCTCTCCCGGACCGTGTCACAAGGCAGAGGCTTAACTTGTAGGCTGATGGCTCCTGGCAGACCTGGAAGCGGCCTGAGCCGTTTTCCCAAAAAACTGCCACAACATTGACCGCTAGTCAAGGTATGAAACACGCTGTTTTGATTTGTAATCACGCGTCTGAGAAATTTTGGAGTGATTTGTACTAGTTTGTAAGTACTATTTATTGATAATTTACTGGGGTTATCAGTCAATATGTTAATAGATTTGGTTATACTAAGCTTCCTTTGAATTTTGAGATAAACACTACTTGGCTATGCTGTATTATACATCAACGTAAGGGTCAGCTTTGATTTCTTTAGGTGCTCTCCGCATGATCAGGATAGGGGCCATACGGCCTACAAAAGAATTTGCATCCTGAAGCTGAGGCTTAGGTTAGTCTTACAGGTTCATATTATTCAGTCTAATGAGTTTGCAAGGGTAGAGTTATCTTATAGCTGGACTAGGGCAGCTTCAGGCTTCTTTCTGAGGAAGCCTAGAAGTCTGAAAAGAATCAGCTGTGTTAGCTAATGACTTATAACATGCTGTTTAAAATTCAAAACTCTCCTGGGAGCACCTGGTACTAACTTGTCTTCACTGTTTAGGGAAGCAGACGTTGATAATTTACTCCCGGTTTAACAGATCCAGGGCTTGGCTTCAGACAAGTGACAAGTGGAGCTTAAAAGACTCCTCAGTAAACTCCCGGATGGGCCCGTCTGGAACTGAGAAATTTCGCACATGCCTTAGTAGTTCATGATCCCAAACCAAAGTATAACCTGTGCGAAGAGAAAGGACTCTCGGGGTCTGTGTTTGCAAATTTTTGGACTTCTGTTTTATCACTCGTGCTTTCTTTCTGCTGTTGTTCCACTTCCTTTACCTTTACTAAAGCCTTACATGAGTATGACCCGTGCAGTCTTGTTCTTTCAATTATCTAACTTTGGTATCATTGCCATGACTATTCCCATGCAGAATTTGTTTTCACTTCCTGAATTTTCATCATTTAATTTCTTGTTTTATTTTCATCCTCAATACTATTCATTAATAAATTTTCCCACTATTAATATTAGTATTGACTCAGAGAGCCTTTAGAATCTTGCCATATTTAAGGGTCCTTGGTGCAGAGAGAAAGAGTATAGCATGGTCTTGGGTAAGCCTTTGACTATTATTTTTAACCTGATAAATAGTAGCAATTAGTAAAAAGAAGATATTATGCTGAATTGGAAACCACTTGAATACTCATTGCCTTAAAATTGCAAGTATATGGCAGGATATAAAATCAGAACTCATATACTACTTTCCTGTAGGTAACATATAATAATCTACAAAATAAAAGCTATGCTTTAATTACAGCTTAGTCTGCAAAGATGGGGGCGAAATCAGGGAATTTAATTGAATGCATGGTCTTAATAGCTAAGTCTAAGAAGCTAAAGTAGTCTGTAACAATCATCTCTATATTAGGCCTGTGCTTGCCACACTCAACGAATACTGTTCTTGATTGGAGCCCTTTCCACTGTTCAGTGAAGATGTCTGGCCACACGCCCAGTTGGGCAAGCAGTGCGGGATAGGTTGCAGAGGGACCAAAGAAAAGACCCGGAGACAGTGTATTAGACGTAAGGTTTATTGGGTCTTACTTACAGGGAATGTCCAGTGGCAGTGGATGGAGTTGTGCACCTGTACCTGCTACCGTGAGCAGGGAGAGGTTGCTTATACATGCAGGGGAACAAGGGCCACGTGCTTGCCAAGGGGGATTGTCCTTGCACGGCCAGTATTTCAAGGATCAGTAGCTCACCTAGAAGGGCTCTGTGTTCTCTCAGAAAGTAACGTTCTTTGAGAGAAACAGTTACAATACTGGATGGTTGGCATCCTGCCCAGAAAAGGGCCAGAAGGACACATGGTTGCTAGTGGGAACGTAGGCTTTTGCTGGGCAAGGATGACCCTACAGAAAGCTAAAAGCTATTGCTAACATATAGTTCTTTGATTTCTTTTTATAATTTTTTTTGTCCATTATAGTCAAACACCTCATTTTGCTGTCAAGTTCTTTGTTTACCCATAATAATAACTTCGCACAACTTGCATTCGTCACACAGCCAAAGATTCCTTACATTTCTTTTAACATCTTACAAAACATTATTTCAATACATTAAGTATTGATTTTATAGTTTTGCACCCAGAGAGGAATTCTTACATTTTTAATTTCCAATTTCTTGAAGCAGACAATAATAATATAAGGGTTTTTCCCTATTTATTTAGGGTCTCAGGTAGCTTGGGCTATTAGAATGCACCTCGATGCCTAGGTTATGTGATACATTTTCCTAAGAAGCCAATAGAAAATATTAGTTATATAGGGGAAGATACCATGAAAGAAGATTTTTCAAAATTAGTCCACTGATAAAAATAAATTTCAAAAAAAAGAACAAAAATACTTATATCTGAAACATCACAGTTGTTTCATTGACACTCCTTTCTTTTAACATGATATAATGTATTTTAAATTATCTTTGAAGTTATTTTCACAAATAACTTTTTTCAACTTCTTTTACGTTAAAAATTTGGGGGGCTGGCCTGCTGGCACAGAGGTTAAGTTCGTATGTTCTGCTTCGGCAGCCTGGGTTTCGCCAGTCAGATCCCAGGTCGGGACCTATGCACCACTTGTTAAGCCATGCTGTGGCAGGCATCCCAAATATAAAGTAGAGGAGGATGGGCACGGATGTTAGCTCAAGGCCAATCTTCCTCGGCAAAAAATAGAGGAGGATTAGTGGCAGATGTTGGCTCAGGGATAATCTTCCTCAAAATTTTGGAAATTTTACGGGCTGACCTAGTGGCATAGTGGTTAAGTTCGTGTGCTCCACTTCAGTGGCCTGGGGTTCGCAGGTTTGGATCCCAGGCGTGGACCTAGCACTGCTTGTCAAGCCATGCTGTGATGTCATCCACATAAAATAGAGGAAGACTGGCACAGATGTTAGCTCAGCAACACTCTTCCTCAAGCAAAAAGAGGAAGATTGGCAACAGATGTTAGCTCAGGGCAATCTTCCTCACACGCAAAAAAATCGGAAATTTTAGAACTGTCTCAACTGCTTTCAATTAACTCCTCAAGCTGAAGTTAATATATCACTTTGTATGTTGGTTATTTAAAAACTAGGTTGATTTTATATACAGACCCTATAAAATGCTACTAGTCAACAATTGTAGACAAATGGATTCCTTGAAAACGCTTTTCTTCACATCTGTAGATGCCCAGAGAGCACTTGAACAAATATAAAATATATTTCAGTCTAACACATTTCTAAAATTTTCCTCCTTTTTTTTTCCTCTCTGGAGGCATGAGTGACAGATTTGGTGGAATGTAAATAGGTGAAAAATTGAGCATATAATCTAGTACTACTAAAGGGAGTCTTGAGATTTCCTTTTCAAAAGGCAGCTGTTCTATACAAACACAGATATTCAAAATATAGTCAAGTCTGGGCTGATTCCATGCTAAAAATTTACAGTGTGTGTACGTGTGATTGAGTTCCTGTCAGTGGAACATTTTTAAGTTACAATTTAAAAACATGCAGGAGCCCTTTTGCTACTTCAAATGATTTTAGGGAGCACATTGATAGGACATTAAATATAAATCACAGTTTAAAGAGTTACAAAACATGACTTCCTTTTTAATCTCTCTTAGAGAGAAAGGGTCAGGTTCAAAGGCAACTTTATAAAACTTGGGATCTTCCTTTTAAAAAGATAAAAACCATGATATCATGTCAGGTCTAATTGAACAACATTTCTCTTTACGTTTGTTTTATAGCAAGAATATTAGTTTGATAATTATAGCAAAATTACAGTTTCTTTTGAAATAAATATATTTAAGTAAAAACATGAGTCAATATAAATCAAATATTAAATAAATCATATTACACTTGTTTGCATAATGCATCTATTGAGAAGGCAATATAAGTGTGTGACAGAAATTAGGAAAATGTAGGCCTAATCTGATTTCCGTGGTACTGAGAGGTTTGTGCTAAGCCAATCAATATCATAAAATAAAATGAAGTACTGACTCAACCGTACTGAACAACTCCTGCTGGTATGCTATATAAACACAGACCTAGATAAAATGAATAATAAATAATTTTTTTAAGTAGCAAATAAAAGTAATTAAATCATGTTTCTTCATGATGTCAAACTGGTCCTTTGAGGATTAGAAGGATTTGAGTTGTTAGTGAAGAACTTGGAGAGAAAAATTAGTTCAAAGAAAGCACATGGATAGACCTGAGGATCATGAGCAGCCTGTGGTCATGAAGAGTGTGGGCCACTGGGGCCGGCCTGGTGGCGCCGCTGTTGTTTGCACGTTCCGCTTCTCGGAGGCCTGAGGTTTGCAGGTTCAGATCCCGGGTGCAGACATGGCACCGCTTGGCAAGCCATGCTGTGGTAGGCGTCCCACATATAAAGTAGAGGAAGATGGGCATGAATCTTAGCTCAGGGCTAGGCTTCCTCAGCTCAGGGCTAATCTTCCTCAAAAAAAAAAAAAAACAAACGAGTTTTGTCCATATATAACATGCAATTAAATGTGAGAATAGTTAGGGAGAACATTATATTTTTAAGGATTTTGGACTTCAGCCTCGAATCCAATCACTCTCAACCCTGTCCCCTCATTAGAATCACATGGGAGAGATTTTAGAAAACACATTACATGGGCTCTACCTTGGGCCAAATAAACCAAAATTTTTCAGATTGGCCTAAGACATTATTGTTTGTTTGGTTTTAAGTTTCCCAGACTTTTTAAAAGTGCAACCAAATTGGTAAACCAATGCTCCATCATTAGGAGCTTCTGGTGAAGAATCTAGCATAATTCTAAGGTAGTTTTGATTGTAATATCTGATTTTCAGATACTGACTTTTCGGACACAGTTTAGAGAAACATAGCAGTAAGAGGTCGCAGTTAGGAAATAAATTATGTTGGTCGAGGTGACAGATAATTATCTTTTGAGTTAGGATGGGAGGAATAGAAAAGTCAGGATGAAAGGCTAAAATGTGGAGATGTAAGTTTACCAACTCAGTATTTAAAAGACAGTGTGCTAGTGTTTATTTTGATGTGAAGGTGATGATACATTTGTGTTGATATCCAACACTTCCTATTATCACTGACATGTTGACACACCTTATTCTGAGAATGGGCTGCTATTGAAATAGATGTGGATATATAATCACTGAGTTTACTGTGTATTGTGGTTTGTTGTTAGGATTGTCTATAACTTTACATAGAAATATAGCTCCCAAATTTAATCTAGTAGTCAAATGTTGTTTTTGACGTTGTTGTCTCATTGATTCAAGAAATATGCTTACTAATACTGGGTCATTTTAGATGAAAATGATATATGACCTGTTGTGAATTTTCACACCTAGTCTTGCATATTTTTGTACATGTAATATAATATTAAATATTTATATTTTTATTTAATCATTTATTTCGGCATGTCTTCAAGTGTGAAAACTGAAATGACAGAAATATTCAAACTGAAGAAGGGTGAGTATTAAAAATTAATATTATTTTTATCCATTTGTAATCATTGAGAAAATTATACCTCTTGGAGATGAATAATACAGTAACCAGGCACTTTGAATTGATTTGGATCATAATCTTGTAAAAAATAGGCACATATAAAGGTTGTGGATTATTTTAAGGAAAAAAGTATTGTGGCAAGTAAAAAATAGTTGTATCAACATTTTATTATGGTATCATATACACTGTTTCATATATGGTGAGCTTCTCCTGATATATATGGAAGAAAAAATAAGGATTCCTTAACAAGCAGACACTTTGGCGAATAAACATTTGCATTCCCAGATACTAATACAATCTCATTAGGAATAATCTACATGAATTCACTTGTTTAATAAAAATAAAAGGAAAAAATGTGTCTAGTTTGAAATATATCATCCTACTGACTAGTCCACAGCATTTCAGTAACATTAGAGAGTATAGATATTTACCAGAGAAGTGTAATTTACTTATCTAATTCCTTAGTTTAAAAGAGACAGTGTTTAGAAAGTTATACTTAGTGACATGAAGTTTCAGTACTACATTTTATCATAGTATCATAGTGTAATTTGTTGAATAAAATAAACATTATTTAATTTTAAAATATTTTTATATGGAGATGTTTTGAAATTTTAACTCCAATTTTTGATTGTTCGTATATTAAGCATATACATATACTTTTTACCATTAGTGATATAAAAATAAATGTAATTTAAAAGCTTTAAATACTGGGGCTGGCCCCGTGGCCAAGTGGTTAAGTTCGCGTGCTCCGCTGCAGGCGGCCCAGTGTTTCGTTGGTTCGAATCCTGGGTGCAGACATGGCACTGCTCGTCAGACCACGCTGAGGCAGCGTCCCACATGCCACAACTAGAAGAACCCACAACGAAGAATACACAACTATGTACCGGGGGGCTTTGGGGAGAAAAAGGAAAAAATAAAATCTTAAAAAAAAAAAAAAACTTTAAATACTACATTTTGTTTTTATATATCATTTCTACTTTCTAGATATTCTATAAATAGTTTAATAAAGTTTTTTGCTTATGACAAACTCCAATCCATTATTAGAGTCATTTACTCAGTTCACATTTAAAGTGATTATTGATATAGTTGGAATCAATTCTGTTACTGTTTTTTGTTTATTGCATTTGTTCCTTTTTTCCTCCCTGTTTTTTGGCTTTCTCTAATTTTAACTGAACATTTTGTGTGTTTCCATTTTGTTTGCTCTCTTAGCATTTATTTCTTTTATACTTCTTTTTAAGATTTTTTTCAGTGGCTGCCCAATAGATATATTTTGGTGATCTAAATTCACCTTCAAATATCGCTATGCCACTTCACATGTAGTACAGATATTTTAAAGCAGAATGTTCTGAATTTCTCCCTCCCACCCCTCATGACGTTTTTTCATTCATTTATCCACATGCTATATAGTAACCCAATGCATTGTTATTATTTCTTTAAACAAATAGTTATCTTTTAGATCAACTAATTCTTTCTTAAAGTTTCAACCTCTGTGCTTAGATTGACCTTCTCTATGTTGCCTACTTTTTCCATTAAAGGCCTTAACATATAATCATAGCTATTTTGAATTCTCTGAATGATGATTCCAACATCTGTGTCATAGCTGAGTCTAGTTCTGATGATTGCTTTGTCTCTTCAGACTGTGTTTCTTTTTGCCTTTCGGCAAACTTGTAATTTTTTGTTGCAAGTTGGACGTCTTATATGGGGTCATAGAAACCAAGGTGAACAGGCCTTTAGTATGGGGACTTATGTTAATATGACTGGGCGACGGGCTGTGTGGAATGTTTCTTGTGCCTATAGGTACCAGAGGCCTCAAATTTCTCTAGTGTCCTTGTTTTTCTCTCTCTGTTGGCTGTGGGCCTTTCTAATATACTGCTTCTCAGAGAGAGTCTGTCTTGCAGCTCTTTCAGCAATAATCCCCTGTTATTAGATTGGAGCCTTGTTGATGTGATGATAGAATATGGGTGAGGGGGCATCCTTCTGCAATCTCATGATTAAGTCCCTTTTTATGGGCCTGTGTCCCATGGTAATGCTCTTCACCAGTGGTGTAGTTTTCTTGCTCCTGTCCACTAATCCTTTCACTGGCTACACTGTCCTCAGTCTAGTTTCTTGAAGTCTTGTTCTTGTTGACCATATTTCCTCCAACCCCCTTAGGTGAGATAAAACATTGGAGTGCCTAGAGAGGGCAGGAACTCCTTTCCACCAGCTGGGATAATGTTTCAGAATTGTGTTCTGGTGAAGTCCATTCCCCTGGAGAGTAAGCTTTTGTTATGGAGAAGAATCTGGATATGATTTACAATTGTTGCTCTTCCATTCCGTCTGCCAGGACTGGGAGAGGATTTTTCTCAAGTCCTCACCTGCTGAGATTCCCTGAAGAAAAACTCTTAAAAGACTCCTTGAAACTTCCAGGAGTTACTCACTGTCACTAGTCCAGCCATTTGTCAAAATTACAATTTAAGGATTCCCACTAGTTTATGGCTTTAGTGGCTTTGACTGCAGGTAAGAGATCTAACTTTCTGTCTCTCTGGATGTGCCTGTCTCTTCAGATTTCAGAGTAGTGGTTTTCCCTGGGACCTCAGTTCTCTGGTTGGTCTGAGAAAAGTCTTTGATTTTCAGTTTGTTCAGCTCTTTCTTGTTTTAAGAAAGGGCATGGCAATCCAGGCTCTTTCGTATATGGGTTGAAATGGCAAGCCTCCGCTCTGCTTTTGAACTCCCCCTTTAGTCATTGATAAAATTTTTTACAGATAATATTTACTTATTTATTTAGAATTGACAACATACGTGGTTTTAAATTCCATTCTCTGTTTAGCTTTTTTTTACTTTTTAAAAAGCTTTGTTAGGTATAATTAATATACTATAAAAGTCACTCTTTTGAATGTACAACTTAGTATTTTTATAGGATTATACAACCATACCAGTACCTAATTTTAGAACATTTTGTCTCCCCCAAAAGATATCTATACTCCTTAGCAGTCACTCCCCATTCTCATCTCCCTAATCCACTGGCAAATACTAATCTACTTTTTGCCTCAATAGATTTTTCTATTCTGGACCTTTCATAGAAGTGGGATCCCACAGTATGTGGTCTTTTGTTATGTGGCTTCTTTCACTTATGATAATGTTTTCAAGGTTCATTCATATTGCAGCATGGATCAGTACTTCGTTCCGTTTTATGGCTGAATAATATTCCATTGTGTGTACATATGACAATTTATTCATTCATCAGTTGATTGGCATTTGGGTTGTTTCTTCCTTTTGGCTACTGCAGATAGTGCTGCTGAGAACCTGCATGCACACGTACTACTTTGAGCACCTGTTTGCAATTCTTTTGGTTTTATATATATATATAAACATATACATATACAAGTGAAAATTTTAGATCGTATAATTTTATGTTCAATGTTTTATGGAACTACCAAACTGCTTTCCAAAGTGGGTGCACCATTTTACATTCCTACTAGCAATAAATGGGGTTATCAATCTGTCCACATCCTTGCCAAATTTTGTTATTTTAGTCTTTTTGATATTGCCATTCTAGTGGTGTGAATTGTTATCTAATTGTGGTTTTGATTTGCATTGTGGAGAAATGTCTATTTAGATACTTTGCCCATTTTTTAAAAATTAGGCTTACATTTATGTTTTTATTATTGAATAGTAAGTTCTTTATGTATTCTGGATACAAGTCTGTCATCAGATATACTTGGCAAATTGTCTCTCCCATTTTTTAGGTTGCTTTTTCACTTTCTTGATGGTGCCCTTTGAAACACAAAAGTTTTCAATTAGGTGAAGTTCAATTCATCTTTTTTTTTCTTTTGTTGTTTTTGCTTTCAGTGTCATAGCTAAAAATGCCTAGCTAATCGACATCACAGATATTTACTCCTGTGTTTTCTTCCAAGACTTTTATAGCTTTAGCTCTTGTATTTAGGTTTATGATCCATTGTGGGTTAATTTTCATATGTAGTGTAAGGGAAGAATCAATTTCATTTCTTTGCATATTGATATCCAGTTGTCCCAACATCGTTTGTTGGGAAGTCTATTTTTCCCTCATTAAATTGTCTGGGAATCTTTGTCAAGAAGCAATTGACTATAAATGTAATGGTATATTTCTGGACTCTCAATTCTTTCCCCTTGATCTATATTTCTATCCTATGCCATTACCACATTGTCTTGATGATTTCATCTTTGTAGTAATTTTGAAATGGAGAAGTGTGAGTCCTTCAATGTTGTTATTCTTTTTCATGATTGTTTTGACCATCCTTTCATTGTTTTTCATGTGCAACACCTTTCCTCCTGGTTCATTCCTAGCATATCATTAAGTGGCTCTTTCAGGAAAACCGGCAAGTATAAGTTTATATCTCATTATATGAAAACCTGTTAAGGTTAATGTGTTTTAAGGTTATGTGTATTTCTTTTGAATTTAGGAGCTTTTAGACTTTAATTTATGTAACACTCTCAGCAGAGTCTGAGTCAACATACATATTCAAAATGGTAATTTTCCAGTAATATGTGTAAATATTCACACTAAGTGAGATAAATAAAGGCTATAAATAGCTTCACATCATTGCAGATAAAATTTTGCTGCCAAATGAATTGCCTAAAATCTTTGGAATTCACATTCTTTCATCCAGAGCTCTTGGGCTTTTGAACTTGAAGCTGATGTACCTCATTACTTGTTGATTACATCCCTCAGACTGAGTCAGGCACTACTAAATATGAGCTCTAAGATGTGAGCTGGTAAATGTAAGTAATACACTAATTGTATAATTAATTGTTTAATGTCTGTCACGACCACTAGATTTCAACGCCAGTAGGTCTGAAGCTAGCCTTTGTCTTCTACTGGATGTTCAGGACCTTATAGAGTGTCCCCCAAACTGTTATTTCTTACCACAGGAACCTGTGCTTACTCATCCCTTTGTCTGGAACTATCTTGTGTTTATTCTTGATATGATTAGTTCCTTTTTATCCTTGTGTCTTAGTTTAAAGACTTTTCCTCCAGGAGTTGTTTTTATCCAACTGTCCATGGTAGAGTAGGACCCTTCTTATATTTTTCATCACTATATCATTTTTCTTTCATATCACTAAAAACAACCCATAAATTATGTACATGTTTAAAAATATATTTTTATATATAAAATTTATATATGTAAAACATTATATTTATGGCTTCAGTAAACCTGTTTCCTCATAGCTTTGTATGTTTCTCTCCTACATTGAACTGGACTGACCCTATGAGTCAGTTTAAACAATACGGTGAAGAGAAAGGGTTGCTAGGCCAGTTGCAGTCCTAAACCTCAAGAAGACCTAAGAAGACCTAACAGCTGCTTATTTTCCACTTTGGGAGCTCTGACCTACCATGTAAAGGACTTTCTACCCTGCTTGAGAGACCACATAGAAATGCTGATGTGGAGAGAGAGAAGCTCTAAGACTACGCAGAGAGATAAAGAAGCTCAGTCATCCCAGTGTCCCAGATGATCAGGCTTCCAGCTGTCCCCAGTAGTGGGTCAGACATGTAAATAAGCCATCTTAGACATACCAGCTGTTATGGACTGAATTGTGCTCTTACTCCCCCCCAAAATTCATATGTTGAAGCCTTAACCCCCAATGTGACCGTATCTGAAGATAGAGTCTTTAGGAGATAATTAAGGTTAAATGATGTCAGAAGGATAGGGCCCTAATCTGGTAGGACTGTGGCTTTATAAGCAGAAGAGAAATATCTCTATCTCTCTCTCTTTCTTTGTCATATGAGGACACAGCAAGAAGATGCCTGTCTGCAATCCAGGAAGAGATTTCTTACCAGATCCTGACCATGCTGGCACCCTGGTTTCAGACTTCCGGCCTCAAGAGCTGTGAGAAAATGAATTTCTGTTATTGAAGCCACCCAGTCTGTGTTATTTTGTTGTGGCAGCCTGAGCCGATTAATACACTAGCTCACTTAAGCCCTGAAGCCAGATGGTTGCATCTCCAACAGACATTGCATAAAACAGAATAATTATCCAGCTATGTCTAGATAGCCCACATAATTGTGAAAGGTAATAAAATTGTTGTTTTTTAAGGACACTGAGTTTTGGAGTGATTTATTATAAACATTGGATAACTAAAACATCATTTTTATGTCCTCCATCTTATCCCTGATACTTTGCACAATGACTTCAACATGGTAGACACTCAATAGCTATTTGACGAGCAAATGAAAGGAAGAAAGAATGCATGAACTTATTCAAGGTGATCAAAATATATCTATCTTAAATAAATAAAATCATTTGATAAAATAAAAATGTCCATGCTTTCAGTCCGCCATTTAATTACAATGGACATTAAAGCAGGGATATTTTCACTATTTAAAAGTGTTTCTTAAAATGTGGTTCAATGACAATCTAAACGCTGATCATTAGTTTACAATTCAGATCCCTAAGTATCATTACAAACTTGCTGAGAGAAAAACGGAAGTACTTACCAGAATTTTTCTTTCTTTATCAAGGTTCTCAAGTGATATTTGTGCATGACACTTTGAGACCCATTGTTTATTTAACCTGTTAGTATGTACTTATGCAAACATATATGCACACACAGCCACATGAATAGACAGACACAATGAGAATGAAAAGTAGAGTCACTACATTTATCTGCTCGACAAAAGTAAAACTAGTTTCTGCCTCAATGATCCAGTCATTTCAGTAAGTAAAACACTTTACTTGCCCAAGTTATGTATGGCTTGTCATTTAAACAAACATTGTCTTTGGATCTGTAGAATGATTCTTTCCAAATTAATTTTATTAGCTTAGCAATAAAAGGTCTCTATTAGAGCAGTTGCTTTAGACAAATCATATACAGAGCCATTATTTATATTCTAAGGTTCCCTAAAAAGAAAATCATTTCCAAGAGGTTTTACCTTGTCTTTTTTTTCAGACTCGGCGGCAAGTGACAAATGCCTGATTTTCCAAATTTTATTCCTGATTTCCTGCTCTAAGAAAATCACTGATCTTTAACTTATGCAAATGATTATAACGTTCTTGCAAATTTGCTTACTGAAGTCCCACTCATTTAAGTTTACTTGACTTCCACCAACTTATGATAAATAGAAAAATGTTTTCTTCTTCCTCTTCAACCATAACGAAAATCTTGATGAGCAAGCAAATATGTAAGTAGAGATAGTGTGTCTAGGACTCTTGAACATCATAAGAAACAGTCATATTATTAAATTTCTTCTTTAAAATAAAGAAAGTGGACTGAAATAAACCAATGTCATGTGACATTATTGCAAAAATTATTTAATCATTTGTGATATTACATTCTTTTACTTGAGAAAATGTACTTTGCTCATAGATTCTCTTGCAATTAAATGTAGCATCCTATGCATTGTAACGCTTAAATGCATCCTTAAAGTTTCATAGAATAGGTCATACATTGATTTTCTTTCATTGTTAGCTTTTTCATACTTTTCTATTACAAGCTGAAATATAGAGTGGCTTCCAAATTTGATTAGATTTAGAGAAAAAATATTTTAATTATTCCATTGACCATTTTTTAAATGAAAATAGCTACAAAAATGGGAAGAGTACAAATATATTGTAGCAAGACTTTCCCCCAATGAATTGTAACTATGTACTTCAAGACCTAACATTAAAAAACCAACAATCCAATTAGAAAATGGGCAAAAGATCTGAACAGAGATTTCTCCAAAGAATATATACAGATGGCCAACAGGCATATGAAAAGATGCTCAACCTCATTAGCTATCAGGGAAATGCACATCAAAACTACAACGAGGTATCACCTCACTCTGGTCAGAATGGCTATAATTAAGAAGACAGGAAATAACAAGTGCTGGAGAGGGTGTGGAGAGAAGGGAGCCCTTGTTCACTGCTGGTGGGAGTGCAAACTGGTGCAGCCACTATGGAAAGCAGTATGGAGTATCCTCAGAAAATTAAGGATAGATCTACCATATGATCCAGCTATCCCACTGCTGGGTATTTATCCAAGGAACTTGAAAACACAAAGGCGTAAAGATACTTACACCCCTATGTTCATTGCAGCATTATTCACGATAGCCAAGACTTGGAAGTCAACCTAGGTGCCCATCAAGGGACAAATGGATAAAGAAACTGTGGTATGTATACACAATGGAATACTACTCAGCCACAAGAAATGATGAAATCCTGCCATTTGTGACAACATGGATGGACCTTAAGGGTATTACGCTGAGTGAAATAAGTCAGAGGGAGAAAGTCAAATACCATATGATCTCACTCATAAGTAGAAGATAAAAATATTAACAAACAAACACATAGCATTGGAGTTTGGATTGGTGGTTACCATAGGGAAAGTTGGGAGCCGGGAGGGCAAAAGGGGTGATTAGGCTCACATGTGAGAGGATGGACTAGAATTAGTTTTCAGGTGGTGAACGTGGTGTAATCTATACAGAATTCGAAATATATTATGATGTACATCTGAAAATAAACAAATAAATAAAAAATATTTAAAGCCATGTATCATATAGAATAGAAAAATCTATTATGTCCTCAATAGCAGTCTCAATTTTCTTTGTGTCAATAGATATCTCTGACTGGATGCTGTGGACCAAAAATAGTGAAGCTATTTCTCAAGTTTTTCAGTATATTAGCACTAAACACTTTGTTTTGAAATAATTTTTGGTTTCGTAAAATTTAACTCAATTATTATGAATATTTTGACAAGACTTTCCTTAAAGAAAAGCTAATATTGCAATGTAAGCAAACTCAAAACTGTGTAGTATATAATAGCCAATAAATGAGTTTTTGTACGTTTTATATTTATAGATATATAAAATTATAAAGTTTCCAAAATGTTTTATATAATGCATATGATTTACCTTCCTAATAAAGTATATCCCAAAAGCAAATAATAAAATAAAAGCCAAGCACTGATTTCTTTTGTGTATATGTTTCTTCAATAATAATCCTAGAGACCCTTCCGTCAATAGAAACCTCCAACTGGTAATCACTTAATATCATGATCAATAAAAACATAGCAGAGGGGCCTGCCTGGTGGCGCAGCAGTTAAGTTCGCAAGTTCTGCTTCATTGGCCCAAGGTCCGCCCGTTTGGATCCCAGGTGCGGATGGCGCCACTTGGCAAAAAGCTATGCTGTGGTAGGCGTCCCACGTATAAAAAGTAGAGGAAGATGGGCATGGATGTTAGCTCAGGGCCAGTTTTCCTCAGCAAAAAGAGGAGGATTGGCAGCAGTCAGCTTAGGGCTAATCTTCCTCAAAAAAAAAAAAAAAAACAAAAATGTAGCAGATATCACCAATTAACACTTCACCATATTTTACCATCACACATATCCAACTAAGTCAATAAATTTATTATAAACTTTGAATAAATGAATCATAGAATCCTAATATAAAAAAGGTGAACATATCATATCCACAGACCTTAATATTGTGAAACCACTTAAAATTTTCTGCTTTCTTTTAAATGAGCCAGTGAGGAAGATAATACATGCTCAGTATGCAACTGCAAATAATTACAATAATAGAAAAAGGAAGGATAATATTTAGATCAATTTATGTGGCTATGTGGATGCTTTCAGATGCTCTGGAATTTTAAAAATACCTGTACGAAATTGTAAGAGAAAATAGGTAACCATATAAACTGTATATAGGAAGATTGTCATTGACTTTCAAGAATAACGTCAACCATAAAATTACTTTAAAAAAATGAAGCTATTAGGCTGCTGATTGCAGCAGGTAATTTAATTTTAATGTTAGAAAGTTTGAATTTGACAATTTATAACATTTTATTTTAGACTTTTTCTTAAGAAGAAAGCTATTAACTTAGAAACAATTCAGCTTACTTGGATAATAGAGTCAAAAATATAAGTAGACAACATAGGGAGAGCAACTATTTTTTTTCTTATTTTATGCTCAGGATAAGGGTGAATGAGTCATTGCTTCTGCCTTCAAAGGCTTTTGTTTGACTTGCCACAGGATGTAAATATGCAAAAAATTAACACAGAGCTCTTGATTACTCTAAAGAGTATGAGAGAAATTAGCGGATCTTAGTTTGCTTATGTGTAGAAACAATGAGAATCAAGTTTCCAAAGCTAAATATTAGTATTGTGTCTATGCAACTTTTCAGTGTTGTCAGTTTTGAATGATGACCTGTTAGGGGAGGGTGAGGAGTCTGAACTGTGGGAACCACACAAGCAGGCTAAAGGCATGTTCTCTCTTAATTCCTGTTCCAATAGCATAGCTGAATTTGTAATTTTTCATTGGCCCGTGGATGTGAAAGGAGATAGACGCAGGAGCCCTTGAGTTCTTTAAATAACCCTAACTTCCTGGGCAAGATTGTTACTTATAAGAAAAGTGGGTGAAGCTTAATATGGTAGAATTTTTTAAAAAGAGGGCTTGAAGATGACAGTGACCAATTGCTGCCAAAATTTTTTAAGAAATGAAAAATTAGATGTTACAAACTCTAGGCATACAGTTTTGATAAAAAATATTGTGGAACCCTTGAAAGCATTATGAAGAAAATATATATATAAAATAGTTTCTTTGAGAACAAATTATTGTGACAAAATGCCTGGTGAGTGGGCAATGTTAAAAAGATGACATTTAATTTTTCATCAAGACTATCAATGAAAAAATTGGGATGTACAGGCCACATGAAAATAGAGTCATGCAAATTCTGAAGTATTTAGTAGTTTATGACAAGCTGTATGAAAGCCTGTCTTTAAAAATATACCATGGAGCACATTATCTGTATATCGGTAACTCGGAGAAGGCTTAGAGGGAGTGGTTACCACATTTTCAGAGGACAACGTTCCACATGGGATGCAAATGCAAGAATTCATATGATATCCAGAAAGAGAAAGGATGAACTGAATCTATCAATACAGTATATAAAATATATGAACATTATGTTCAGAATTTTATAAGGAGAATTTGAACCAACAGTAGACTGAGCTCAAGACCTAATGTAGCTCAAAAGATAAACACTAAACAAAAATTTTTAAAAATAATATAAAAGCAGCACAAGCACATACAGAAAGGTTTTACTTACCGTGACACTGAAAGGAGTTAGAAAATCCATTCCGTGTTATATTTTAATTTTGTTTTTTTCCATCACCACAAGAATCTGTGAACTGGAATACTTCACAAAACATCAAGTGAGAAACAACTAATACAACTTATTTCTATTTTCCTGAAAATGTCATTATATGTAGTCTTCCTAGTTAATTTTATTTTGTACTTCAGATGCAGTAGAGAACTGCTTGTGACAAGCCATCTCTCGTTGTCATTCACAGCTCAAAATAAATGTCTGCACAACATTAAAATGAGAAAATTAAATGTTCCAGAGAAACATTTGGGGATTTAATTATAACATTATATAAAAATTTGTTTGTTTGCTACCACTCTATAAAAGAAAAATTCAGTCATTCCTTTATGGAAGACTTTTATCCTTCTAGAAATGATTATACAACTACGCCTTTCAAGCAGCAAGATCAAAGCGCAAGAGAGGAGTATATGTTTTCTAGGAAAGAAAACTCGAGCCTTCATATTTTTGTCAAAAATTAAAATACATTTGACTTGAAAACTAAAAGATCATGGAGACCTGGACTTATCCATTTATTTTATTGAAGAATGTAATACTGTATTATAGTCATAGCAAGGGCTAACTTACTAGCCAGGTGACATGCAAAGGAGTTCCTAACCCTAAAAACACTAATAGACATGCATGTTTCATTGAAACCAGTGATGTACACATTAGCTGTTTTCACCACTGCTAGTTTTTGTGAAAAACATATATGTACTTTCATTGTATTTTTCTTTTTCTTCATATTTCAATATCTAAACCATCACTTTTTATTTTATCAGATTCCTACTGCCATAAGTTTTGTGATCCCATATTGACCAAACAAAAAGAGTTATTAAGATAGTTTGTTTTAATATATAGTGAAACTTTATAAATTACTTGTGTGTCTATTAATTTAAAATTGACATTTTATACATAAAATATATTTTTAAAAAAGTGTTTTTGACTAGTGGGAGAACAGTAGTTTTGGTCTTTGCCCTTTATTTCATTTTCTAGCATTTCAGCTCATTTTACACTTGATAAAATTGGGATTCAGAGAAGTTAAAGGGCTTTATATGTTTTTTATTTCGCAGGATGCATGATGGTGGCACTGAAAATGTGCTCACTTATGTTTAGGCAACCACATAAAAACATTTCCTGAAGCTCCCATTAGAAGTATCTACCCGTGTTCCCTGAATCTGAGGACCCTTATATGCTTTTTAGCCACATAAAGATTGTATTATCAGGGTTCTCCAGAAAAACAAAGACAATACTTATACAAATAAATGGAGAAAGATTTATATCAGGAATTGGCTCATGCAATTGTATGGGCTGTGGGTCCCAAGTCCCCAGGGCAAGCTGATAGGCTGGAGACTCAGGGGAAAGTTGATGTGTCAGTCTCCAGTCCAAAGACAGTCTGGAGGCAGAATCCTTTCTCCCTCCCTCTGGGGACTTCAGTCTTTTCTCTTAAGAGCTTCAACTGATTGGATGAGACCCAGCCAAATTTTGGAAGCTAGTCTACTTTACTGAATGTCTACTGATGTAAATGTTAATCACCTCTAAAAAATACCTGCACAGCCACATCTAGACTTGTGTATCACCAAAAATATGGTCAAACCTAGCCTAACCAAGTTGACACGTAAGATTAACCATCACAAAGCCGAAATCCATTTCCCTGGGGAAGGGAAGGCTCTGATTACTTCTGCAGCATCTTATGTCATTAAATTGGTTACCTAGAAAAGCAGACAGTTTACCAAGTATAACTATACATAGGACTTTCCTTTCAGTCAGAGGCTAATTCACTTTTGGTGTTACAGTCAGGTTTTTATGGTGAAAACTGTTAGAATCTAAGAAATTGTGATTCTATACTATTAAAAAAATGTTAATAAACTGAACTATATAGCATGATAAAAAAACGACAAAAGATAGCTTGTGGGAAAAGAAATTTTGAAGCGCCTATGGCAATTAATATCTATTGCTGTTATGTTTCAAGAAACATGGGATTTTTACAATATAAAACCATTATTAAACTTCGAAGTCCTATATTCTTGAGGTAAAAAGAAACTATTTCTGTTAAATTTATTTTTATGAGTCTTCTAAACCATTGTGGTTATTCTATGACATTTATGCACTAATACAAATGTTCAAAACTAGTAAAATTCTGGTGGATAGTCAGTAAGACTTTGCATATCAATTAGTAAACATTTTCTTTGCTAACTCCAATATATATCTATTATTTTTCCAATAAGAAAATATATGCTTAAATACCCTTCCCAGGAAATAACCCAGCATGTATATATGTGTGTGTGTGTGTGTGTGTGTGTGTGTGTGTGTCTATTGGGGGTGTCTTCCATCCATCCTGAAACTACGTGAATGAGTCAACAATGTGCTACAAAATTCAGATTCCTTTTTTTTGAATATATGAAACATACAGAAACATGGTGAAGTTTCTTGAATACCTTTTGTTTGTGTATATCATTGCACCCAGAGGCCGTAGCACTAGAGGCTGAAAACGCATTCACACACATGCGCACACACACACAAACACACCCTCACACACATAGCCTTGTCATGATGTTAGACTCTCCGGCTTGACCTGAAATGACTGAGAAAGGCACATGAATTAGAGAATAACAAAATAAAATTAAAATGTAATTGTCAATATTGTCAAATTGAAAATAATCTGTGCATTATCTGAGTTTGTGAATTTAATCATTTGTTTAGCATATATAAAAATAATAAATTATGAATATCTTGTTATTTTGCTTTATAATTTTTTCAGTTTACAACTACTCCTGACTATTTTACAAATTTTTAACAGGAAACAGAAATGAATCTATAACATTAATCCTTTCTCCTTAGCTTTTCTGATTTCATTCTGATGTATGTGCCAGGGATTGTGGATTATATTTGTGTTGCCACCAAGCGACAAACTAACCTTGGCCTATTTATAACGGCATGTTGTGTTGTCAGTCAGGCTCAAGAAGTCATTAAAGCTTGACAGCATTGCCTCCTGTCAGCTTTTCCCAAATCCCAGTTGAATATAACATCTACCAGAATTATGACTTTGTTTCACTATTTTTTTTTTTTTTTGAAATGACATCTTAACTAATTAAAAGTAAGCTATTGGATTTCAGTTCTGGCCCTCCACAGGCTAAAGGTCAGCCCATTAAGGATTTTCTTATAGACAAGGCATCTTTTCTTCCTACGGATACGTCTTCATAGGAAAATAGGGTAGTTTGAAACAGGAAAAAAAAAATCATAAACCCTGAACTTTGGCTTAGTATTTTTTATTCTAAACTTGTGGTTTCCTGGCCAATAATCCTTTAATCTGAAGGGAAAAGCAAATACAAACCATAACATGAATCTAGAGAAAAATTTTCAAGGAATTTAATGATGTTTATAACACAGATTCTAAAATTGTATGCATTCATAATTACAATCAAAATACAACACTGCAAGCCTGGTCTTGAATCTAAATTTTTGGAAGATATTTAAGGATATGAAAAAGGCCTGTGTATCAAAGAAGAAAGGATAAGTCAAAAGGGTGAAATGAGTTCCAAAAACAGCAGTTTAGCTAAATTTGCCATTCTTAACGATCCAAGAGAGAGGAAGGAGGTCACAATGAGAGGCTGGGAATCGTAAGCTAAGCTATAATTTCCATCCATTAGCTATTCTCTCTCTTTTCTTTTTTAGTGAAGAAGATTGGCCCCGAGCTAACATCTGTTGCCAATCTCCCTCTTTTTGCTTGAGGAAGATAGTCTTTGGGCTAACATCTGTGCCAATATTCCTCTATTTTGTATGTGGGATGCCACCATAGCATGGCTTGGTGGGAGGTGTGTAGGACTGCACCCAGGATCCGAATCTGCAAACCTCAGACCACCAAAGCGGAGCACAGGAACTTAACCATTATGCCACCAGGCCAGGCCTCTAGTTTCATATTTCTAAACACAAAAGAATTCGAGAGAGAAACAAAGGGTATTTGAATTCATTCCCCAAGTAGCACTTAAACTTATTTTCCTGTGGAAACTTCAAATTTAACTTAATATTATCTGTGATTGGCCTATGAATATGGCTAAATGGCACAAAAAAATAAATAAAATACGAGTAAATAAAAGATAAAAGGAAAAAGCTATCAAAAGTTAAAAGTGTATTCTTTCTAACAATAGCTGTGTAATATAGAATATATTAATGATTTATAAATGAAAAAATAATCTACCATACAAACCATTGTATTATTCTAGCATCCCATTTAAGTTTAATGGGGAGGGAGTATTTTAAATAGTGCCATATTTGGCAAGAGATGATAGCATCACTAAGCAAAAATTAATTTGGATGCAGAATTAAAGAGAGAAAGCATTTCTTTGATGACAAATACACAATTATTTTAGCCTTGGCAACTGGCTGGGAATGTGATCCTAAATCCTCACTAAACATAACAATGAAAGAAGACTTTCAGATGATTGCTTACTGTGAGTTTTATCTTTTCAATAGACAAGATTTTTCAGAGGTCCCCAGAGTTCAAGCTACTTCCTGATCTTCATAAAATGTTTGTCTTATCCAATTACACTCCAAAGTACACTTTTCTGATAACCAAAGTTGCCTCCAATGCCCCTTGTAAACTGTCCTGTATCACAGGCGTTGTGCTGGGCACAGAGAGTACCCAGGTGGGAAAGACCCAGTCCTGACAACACTGAAGGATTAACAAGAACTGGTAAGAGTAAGTCATTTAGGAAGGTAATTCTGGTTACTCAGAGGACAATTGTGTAAGGGTGCAGGATTCAAAGCAGAGAAACCAATTAGGAGGATATTACCGGAGAAAATGTCAAGATTTGCTGATCAACTGAATGTGTTCTGTTAGGTGAAAGGACAGGAAAATGAAGGGTCAATTATAACTCTCAGGTTTCAAGTTTGGGTGTCTACGGGTAGATGATGTCCTTTATAAGGTCAAGTACAAAAGAGAAGAGATGCAGTTGAATATTTAAAATGACTGGATTCAGTTTTGGATATGCTGAATTTGCAGTGTTCTCAGAATATCCAAGCAAATAAGACATTATGAAGAAAAGAAGCATATGAGGATCTTGTCTGCCTATCACTATAAAAAGACGTATCAGTTTATGTGGGAACATGGGCCTAAGTGAGTTCTTGAGGTATAGAATTTACATGACAAATTGAATCACAGTGTCTGAGAAACTCATGTTTTAAATATAGGCTAAATAGTAACCCAATTTTTTCTATAAAACCAGTTTACATAGCCTGTATCTACAATCATGGAAAAATGTATCTACTTAATGGAGACCAGAGACATATTAGGTTCACTTATATTTCTAAAAGAAAACCTCATAAGAAAAATAAGGGTTTACTGAGTTTGGAAATTATCATGCTCCGTGTATGCGACTGTCAATATGTTATAATACCTTCAGTGTGCTAAACAAATACTAGTTAGTTGATATCTTAAAGTGGGAAAAGGCTCTACTCAGGGACTTAGAAATAAAAGTTGCTGTTGGTCTTAACAAAAAGGGTGATAACTTATTTGAGTTTGAAAGATGAATAGCCTTTTTGAAGTGGGAGAGAAAGCTATGTGGAGGGAGAAGTAGACATTTTAAGCAGAAGGAAGGGCATGTCCAAAGACATGAAATGGCATTGCACGTTTTGGAATGATATTAGACATGTCATGATTGTTATATATGCAGAATGGAATACTACGCAGCCATAAGAAATGGTGAAATCCGGCCATTTGCAACAACATGGGTTGGTGGTTACCAGAAGGGAAGGGCAGAGGGAGGAGGGTGAAAGGAGTGATTAGCCACATGTGTGTGGGGATGGATGGTAATTAGTCTTTGCGTGGTAAACACGAAGCAATTTACACAGAATTAGAGCCATATTATGATGTACATCTGAAAGTTATATCATGTTACAATCCAATGTTACTGCAATAAAAAAAGAGAGAATGAAAAAATGCTATTGATGGTCAGCCTTCTCTCCCCTTCAGAGTACTGAAAATTCCCCCCTTCTCCTATTTTCATGAATAACATCATCTTTCTTTTTGCAAAAAAAAAAGACACTCATCACTTAGGAAATTCCAAGGGATTTTGAAGCTTTGTGCCAGGAGCTAGGGACAAGGAACACATATATTCTTTATGATACCACAATGAATAATACAATAACTCAAGAAGTTCAAGTTCTTCTTTATACTATGCTTTTGTATAGTATTTGTACGAAAATATCAAATAATTGCAGCTTATCAACCATTATGGTGTTACTGGCTAGCCCTGTTGCTCTAGTGGTTAAGATTTGGCACTCTTACCTACATAGCCCGGGGTTCATTTCCCAGTCATTGAACCACACCATCCATCTGTTCGTTGTCATACTGTGGCAGCTGCGTGTTGCTGTGATGCTGAAAGTTATGCCACTGGTATTTTAAATACCATCAGGGTCACCCATGGTGGACAGGTTTCAGTGGAACTTCCAGACTAAGACAGACTAAGAAGAAGGACCTGGCCACCCACTTCTGAAAAAGTGGCCATGAAAATCCTATGAATAACAGTGGAGCATTGTCTGACATGGTGCCAGAGGTAAGAGGATGGTGCAAAAAGACTGGGCAGAGTTCTGTTCTGCTGTACACAGGGTCACTAGGAGTCAGAATCTGCTTGGCACTGACGATAACAATAATGCTACTAAGTCTTTGTTCTAGAACATAAAAGATATTATATGACTATTAATTTCCTTCTTAATCCTCCACTTTAAAGAAAATGGATTGCATAGATATATTTGAAACTTGTGCATTTTTCTTTGCCTTTATATAAAAATACAAATTTGAGTAAAATGTCTCCTTTACAGAGAGCAGCTGATACAATTCCTTTTTTAAAATGGCATGCGTTGATGGAAACGTTGTGGTATTTAGGTGATTAGTAACTTACACTTTATGAAGAAAGTGGCATATCTAAGAAAATATCTTAACTTTGTATCAAAAGGAAACTTATTGTAGCATATTCAATTGGTAAAAATGTTAGATGGTAACTGAGTCTTTTATATTTATTGACGTTGAAAATTCTTTGACTAAGGCAGGGTCTAAAAATAACTCAAAAGCTATTTTAATGTAGTCAAAGGTTTTTATTTTGAAAAAGTCGTTTCTTGCCTTCCTCTGGACTTCTGTTCACAATGGTCTTCTTTTAACCTGGAGTCAGTCCTGCATAATGCAGGAATTGAATGTGCCCTTTAAAGACACGTCCAAACCTGGAGTTCTTTGATTTTAAAATATAAATGTAGTATTATTCAGTGTCAGAGCTGCTTGTTTTCTTCTACTCACCCTATCTTACAAAAGATACCAATTTAACCCTTACACAAAACCCAGCTCCACAAAAATCGCATTCAAAGTCTAGCTCTTAGAAAGGAGCCTTTTTTATATTTCTCTGACTCTGAATCAACTCAGCTTTGCTGTTCATCTCATCTGGCTCTGGTGTTTTAAATTCTTAAAGGCTGAATTTGTGATATTTGTAGTCTTGTGTCTGAGTTCCTAGTCCACTCACTGCATTTCCCAGATTCTATTTTCTAATTCTTGCATTCTAAAATTACCCACCAACTTGGACTATACTGAAATCACTATTTCAGGAGGACATTTGTTTTGTCTTCATTTAGGAACTCATCATCACACTCATCGTTCATACGTCCTCTGTATGTCGAATTTACCTCTTTCTTTAGTTTAATTCCTCCCTCTCTTCCTATTCTGCCTATGACTGGATTGACATAAAGAATTTGGACTTTGCCTTGATCTTGGTTTATGATCTAATGTTCTACCAATCCTTTCCCTTCAGTCTCACCTTTTGTTTCACTCTGTTGTTTAATATGAATCAATATGTTTACATCATTTTGCAAAGCTGAACTGATTCTTACAGAAGTGAAATGACATGGAAATTTAATAGATGGTTCACTTATAAGCCCCTTTTCCCTTTTCCTCTCTTTATTTGGAGGGAGGGGGTATCCACCTTTCTCCAGCAAGGACATTCTCTAGGTTACTTCAGTTCTTTTGGGAACAGCGTGGAGAGTTTCCCTTGTCTGGATTTGACTGTGACTAGCTATTTGTTGAGATTTTCACGTCTCTCATATTTGGGAGCTGTACAAATCCTAGTCCTACATTTGCCTGATGTAAAGGAAGTTTCTCATCTCACCAACAAAATAATTTCTTTAAAACAGTGACCATGTTTTTTCTTCTGCTACTGCACAGAAAATCTTTCATAAATAAAAACACTCTGAGAAATGCTTTCTTTCATTTAATCACGTCAACATTTTGGAAAAGGGTTATATCATCCTCAATTTACGAATAAAGTTCAAAGAGTGTATATAGTTAAGTGGAGTATCTAGGATGTTACACCATGGCCTACCATGACCCCTATGTCAAGGAATCCTTCTGCTAACCTGGGTCTCTGCCAGCTTCCTGGACTTGTTAGTCAAGTCACTTCAGGCAAGTGTTGAATTTATTTGGTGCTTTTTCTTCCTTTATAAATAATGAACAACAAAACCTGTTCTGTGTAAGTTTTAAAGTTGTGTGCGCTTAAGAAAACACATAGATGCCCTTTGTACATATGATCAATGACATTAAAAAGATCAACCAGAGGCCTTTAAAAATTACCTACATTTGAAAAATTGCCTTGGAATGAAGTGTTCGTTCTTTAGTAGGAGTAAAGATTATATCAACTCATGAGTGAGTTTGCTATGAAAACCAAACAATTATTATACTACTTTTTAATTTAGAGATCCTCTGATGGAAGTCAGCAAGTCCATGAAATTGGATGGGGTAAAATCATATCTTTACTTTTTCTTAATCTTCAACTTAAATTTAGCATTTCCTTCAGTTATGAAAGTAGGTAACAGTCATAGTAGTATAAACAGTAACTGTGCCTTTTTTCTTATATAATAACTGATCTTTTTACATTTCTTACCACAGTTCTGAAATTTTGAAAGTTTTACATGTTTGTTTTAGTGTTTATCTTTTGATTTTTTGAGCGTAGGTTCCCATCAGAAAGTGGCAGCTGAGACAAGGGCTTTCTGTGCAGACTTGCCTGAGGAGGTGATCCTGGGAACAAGAGTGAGGACTGGGGAGAGTGAAAGAAGGAACGAAGGGAAGAATACACTCAGCTGTGGGCCATGACGCTCACTTCCACCATTGCGTTCTGAAGATTTATCTAGTAGCCCTCAACACCTGTTGGTCAAGCAGCTCCTTCCTGATATGTTAACCACTAACCCGTGAACACTTTCAGGTTTTCCATGAGTGAGGGTCCTGTGATTTGCTCAGGAGTCCCAAGCTATTGAGAGTTCAGCTAAACTACTCCATAATATCTCTGCCTTGACATCCACTTTCTGTGGCTAAAAGGACTGCAAGTGGCCTCGAACTAACACAAGCCTCTGTCACATGCCCCAAATAAAAGCTGGCAGAGTCACAAGTAAATGCAAATTCCTGATGTGACTTCCCCAGTTCACCTGGTGATAAAGAATCTCTCCCGCCCCTCAGCTCCTTCCTCTTCTGTGCCCCTTCGATAAGATGCCTTACGTCTTTGAGCTTACCAAAACGCCACTCTTTTTGGTTTGAGTCATCCCATCTGCCCTTAGCTGGGAAACCCCAAAGCACTCCACCCAGGGACCCTAATAAATGCATGTGCCCCAGGTCCTGCTGCTAGCTCTCTGTCTGTACCCTGCCTTGACCTCTCCGTGCGTCTCCTCCAGGACATTTGAGTAATAAACTTCTTTATTTCACTTTCCCTTTCATTCTTCTATTGAACTTTGGCTCATCATCTAACACCCCAGGGCTCTATTTAACAAATGTTAGTTTAACAAAAATCACAACATAACTGTAGTTCTCAGAGAAAGTGCTGGAACAGAAAGAAATAAATAATTGTGAAGCTGAGGAAAGGCCCTATCTAGTTACAAGTGTATGAAACTAGCTGTCACAGCAATGGCTAGAGTAAAATATAGGCTCAGAAAGTGTGAGAAAGGGCAAGAGAGATGTCTTACATAACTTTAGACTTAAGATTTCACAGAATAGGGGCCAGCCCTGTGGCCGAGTGGTTAATTTCGTGAACTCCGATTCGGCTGCCCAGGGTTTCGCTGCTTCAGATGTTGGGCGCAGACATGGTATGGTCCATTAGGCCATGCTGAGGTGGTGTCCCACACAGCACAGCCAGAAGGATGCACAACTGAAAAAGTATACAACTATGTACTGAGGGGGATTGGGGGAGAAAAAGCAGAAAAAAGAAAAAGATTTTACATAATATATATACTTCCTTCTTTTTTTAAAAAAGAAGATTGGCATCTGAGCTGACAACTGTTGCCATCAGTTTTTTTTCTACTTTTTCTTCCCAAAAAACCCCCAGTACGTAGTTGTATATTTTAGTTGTGTGTCCTTCTAGTTGTGGCATGTGGGACACCACTTCAACACGGCCTGACGAGCAGTGCCATGTCCGCGCCCAAGATCTGAACCAGCCAAATCCTGGGCCGCCAAAGCGGAGTGTGTGAACTTAACCACTCGGCGACAGGGCCGGCCCCTACTTCCTTCTTTTTTATTTAGAGTAGCTATCAGATCCTTGCCATAAGAACAATAAAATTAGCTACATCTCCTAATTTTTGTCACTAGCATTATTTTTCTTAGAGTTTACTTTTGTCTTCTTGATTAAGCTTAGATTTCCAATACTTGTTTTGTCAGCTTTGACTCACAGTTATTATAGATGAGACATGCATTAAGTAATTTAATTTTTCCCATGTATTTTTCCTGTTTTTCTCCTCCTTTCTTTTAGATGTGTCATTTTTACATTGTCACTGTGTGTAACGTATACATTCCATTCTTTCATCCTTAGCCCATCTTGGTTTTAGAACCAAGGATCTTTAATTGAACATATTAAATGCTTAGTGGCATTTCTTTTGCAAAAATTTCGTTTCAGTTGAATAGTTGGAGGTATTTTTCGTGCCTTTCTTTAAAAGGGCTCATGTTAACAATATTCCCTATGTTATTGCAAGTTCAAGAGATTTGCCTGTAGTTATTGCCCATAAAAGACAAATTGTCTGGATATAAATTTCTTTATTCCCGTGAGAATGTTGTAGATGTCACTCCACTAATTTTGGTCATTAAATGTTACTAGATCCATTAGCTTTTGATTCATAACAAATCGCCTCAAAATCTCAGTGGCATACAACATTAAATAGTCATTTTTCATGCCTCTGCTGATCAGCTGAGAGTCCACTGATCTTTCCTGAGCTCAACCGGCCAGCTCTGGTGATTTCGGTTGAGATAATCCACATGTCTCTATCCTCTCAGAAGGAGCCATCCATCCTGGGAGAGATCAGGCTGCTAGCCCAGGCCTGTCCTCATGGTGATGGTCTAAGTGCAAAAGCAAATGAGTGGAATCAGAGGAAGACTTTTGAAGCTTCGAGTCACATCACATCAGTAACATTCATTTGGCAAAAGTAAAACATGTGGCTGATACAAATTCAAGTGTTAGGGAAATATACCCCATTATTTTATTTTATTTTTTATTTTTAGAAATTGCAAAGTCATATGACAAAGAATCTGGATCCAGGGATGGATGAAGAATTAGACCAATTGTAGGGGAGGAAGACATTTCCTCCATCTGTTCTGGGTCCTTCTGGTGGGAAAATGAAGTAAATTTACATGAGGCCAAATAACAGGAAAAAATTAAACAAAGTTTTACAGCATGTATACATGGGAGAGGCTCAGGCAAACTGAGCAACTCACTAAAATGACTGAAGCCACCACCTTAAATATCTTCAGCTAAAGGCAAAAGAGGATGTTGGGGGTAGGGAGAGTCAGTTATGGGAGATTACCAGAAAAGGACAGTAAACCAGGGTAAGGTTATTATGCAGATTTGAGTCCTTGCCTTCCACATTGATAAGAGTTTCTAGAGCTAAGGTCATCCTCCTTCTTCCTGGTACAGAGAGGGAGACACCTTTACAGATGGAGATTTCCTTTACAAATGTAAATATCTCTTAACAAAGGGTAAGTTAATTCTACTTTTCAGAGTTTCTTTCCTGTCTGCAGTTTTTAAAAGTAACAAGCCCAAAATAATCCTCATTCCAAACAGACATATCCTGGGGTGGTCTATTCCAGTCCCCCACACAATACTGAAATCTATTTCAATGCAGTAAATGAGTTCTACTACAGTTTGATTTTATTTTCCTACTGAAATAACTTGATCTTATATTTGGCTACCCAAAGTATTATTTCTTTGTCTTTAAAAACCAAAATTAGGCGTCAGTCTGGTGGTACAGCAGTTAAATTTTCACAGTCTATTTAGGTGGCCTGGGGTTTGCTAATTCGGATCCTGGGTGTGGACCTACACATGGCCTGTCAAGCCATGCGATGGCAGGTGTCCCACATATAAAGTAGAGGAAGATGGGCACGGATATTAGCTCAGGGCTAATCTTCCTCAAACAAAACAAAACAAAACAAAACAGATAGCCAAAATTATACTAAAATATGGACTATTTGGGTTAACTTTCCCTGGAGTACTATTGCTGTTTCCATATGTAACTTATCTCATTTGATTTCTTGAAACTATTCTTGAATTTGTCAAAGCAAAAATTATATTGGACAATGTTAAACAAACTAAGGAGACTTTCTTCAAGGCCATCCCAATAGAGAAGAAAAACCAGAACTCAATCTGAGCCTAAAAGAAAAGGCTGGAGAGTTTTTAAGAGCTGGGGTCGGGTGGGAGTGGTGGTGGGGGAGGGGGGGGAGTGGAAGAACATCTGTATCTGCTAATTGGCTTTGCTCAAAGAAAAAGTAGACTTTCTCAAATCCTCATGATAGTAGATAGTTTTACAATTTAGAGCAAAAGGATGAGGAACTTAAGTGCCTATCCTCCTACAGAAATTAGGGGATGGGGTAGTATCTTCCTTGATGATAACATTTCAAAGGGATGGTTCCCCAGGTCAGTGAGAAAGGCATTTCTGGGTTGTAAAACTGTCAAGAAGCTTTTAAAAAGCTTTACATCTCAAAAAGACAGAGAAAGAATTTATAATTACACATTTTCTAAAGCAAATTCTCCAAGTAGATGCTCTAGGTCAGGGACCTGGAGTCAAGAAGAAGCTTGTCTAAAGTTTAGTCAAACTGAGGGAAACATCAAAGCCTTCTCGCTTAAATTACATTGTAAATGTTTTATTCTGTTCCAGTTACTTCAGTTCTCTCTGGCTTAGAGCTCCCCCTTCCTATATGCCAAGTTTGAAGGAGTAGTTTTTCCTGCATTTAAAAGAGTTTCCAAAGTTGTAAAATATTTTGTCAACCATGAAAGGTCATCAGACTTTTTATTATTTACTTTTATAATACAGTACTGTAATAACTTTAAAAGGAAGGCAGATATTTTTGTAATTAGTGTTTTGAATCAAGATTAATGACTTAAAAATAGAACCCTATAATTGGATTTTAGGTCAATTTTCTTCAATCCAACTATATACATCTTGCAATATGAAGGATGCTCTAAGTAGAGTGACAAGCGTCCAGGTTCTTCTTGTAAAAATACTCTTGATGTTAGATATCAAAAGTAATGTTTGTGGGGCCCAGCCCCACGGCTGAGTGGTGAAGTTCTCAAGTTCCACTACAGCAGCCCAGGATTTTGCTGGTTGGGATCCTGGGCGTGGACATGGCACCACTCATCAGGCCACATTGAGGCAGCATCCCACATGCCACAACTAGAAGGACCCATAACTAAAATATACAACTATGTACTGGGGGGATTTGGGGAGAAAAAGCAAAAAGAAAAAAAGCGATTGGCAACAGTTGTTAGCTCAGGTGCCAATCTTTAAAAAAAAAAAGTAATGTTTGTGGTGGGATGTCCCAATTTTCCCTCATATTATGACTATTAATTCAAAAAGTAAATCATCAGTTGTAGGGGAACAGAATTTCTTACTCCAAAATATGCCTCTTTGGCATACGGTTTATTTTGGGCTGGTTATTTTCAAGAAAAAGCAGATAAAGAAGCAGCTCTGAAAACCAAGTAAAAGTTGCCCTTTGTAAGAGACATTTACATTCCCACGGGAAATCTCCATTTCTAAGTGTGTCTCCCTGGCTGTACCAGGAAGAGAATGATGACTCAATCTCTAGAAACTCTCATCAATGGAGAAGGCAACTACTTAAATCTGCATAACAACCTTATCTGTGTTTACTCTGCTTTTCCTGGTAACCTCCCATAACTGACTCCCCATCCCCAATATCTTCTTTTGTCTTTAGCTTAAGACAGTATCTAAGGTGCTGGATTTGGCCATTTTGGTGAGTTAGTCAGTTTTCCTTGGTCTCTCCCATGTATACAAGAGGTACACACATTATTAAACTTCTGCTGGTTTTCTCCTGTTAGTCTGTCTCATCTCAATTTAATTCTTACACCAGCCAGAAGAACTTAGAAAGGTAGAGGAGAAATTTTTCCTCCCTGACACACTGAAGCACAATCTATAATCTAAATTGTAAAGTAGCACACATGAAAATATTTTGGGCTGGGAGCCAAACTTTCTGTGTGTTAATACATATTATGTGTAAGAGTATGTATGTATGTGTAAGAGTAAGGTATGTGGGTAAGAATGCGTATTATTTTTCAAGCATCTGTTCACAGGAAATTTGCAACTTGGAGACCACAAAAAGTGCAGGAAAGAAGTTAATGCATGCTCTTCCATTCCGCATAATCTGCCAAAAGAACTGGCTTGAGAAGAACATTTGATGACTCACACATAATATTCAAACTTAAACTCTTACATTAGAAAATCAATTAAGTGTGAACTCTTGTGGTTTGATGTGACCATAATTGTCAACCATATTTCTATTGGAATCCTCCTCTCAGATTATAAATGGGAGGCTTGGTCATGTTATGGACATTAGCAGTTGAACCACTCAAGAGCCTGAGGAGTACAGTGCCAATTACATGTACAGAACCTTCAGAGGAGGGCTATGTTTTACCTGGGTTACTTTTCAGTAAACTGATCTTATTTTTTTCACAACATTCAGGGTAGTCACAAGCTATAAACATTCCCAGACTCCTTCTTGGGCCATTGTCCCATTCCTCAGTAACAATCCCCAGCTATGCAAAGATTTCATGCTTGTTACTCACAGGGACTATTAATAGCTTACTACTTTGTATGTTGTTAATTTAACACTATGAAATTGGTGACAATGTTGTACACTGTTAAGTCTTGTCACTCCAAATTACAGGTTTTTCCATTCCACAGAAACAGCAGGATCATTGGTGAATTGATGAGAATAAACCTTAAAAAAAACCTATAATTTTATTCTCATCAATTCACCAACGATCCTGCTGTTTCTGTGGAATGGAAGGCTCAGCCCCTGATGCTTTCCTTTAATCCAGTGCCATTGGCAATATAAGGAGAGAAGTTTTTCTAGAATATTCCAGGATATTCTTGAAGGACTGCATATTTGCATCATTTTTTATAGTACATAGACATATTGATAACTTGTGGTCATATCAAAATTACGTCTAGATATCCCATGCCCCCTTCAAAGTTTTTAGCTTTTGACACATTATTGGTTAATTGATTGACGTTAATGGCACTGCTAATAGTGCTCAGAATAAATCTAGAAGACCAGAGAATGAAAACACATCTGTGGTTGTATTGGTACTATACTTGCTAGCCAACAGAGATTATCAGCTACAGACACAATATTTCAGTAGCCAAGGTCAAGAAAAGTATAATTTTCCCCTTATATATGACAATAAATACTTTGCAAGTGAGTGAGAATATCTAACACAGTTTGACTTCTTTGATAGATTATAGAGAAGAATGTAATTTTCTTTAGAAGAACTTTATGTGCGATATGACTACTTAGGCACTGTATTTCTCTTAGCATTTGGAAAGAGAATGTTCTCTGTACCCATCAGAGGATAAAGTAAAGGGGTAGATGAGCAGGTCTTATATGATAAATCCACACTAGCTTTCCAGTCTCCCCAAGGCTTTGAATATCTTTCTCTACAGTACACCAAGAAGATTCTGTTTTTTCTCTTTCCTTTCCTCTGGGCCACCATTGGGTCTATATTTCAGTCAAATATGGATAAAAAGCCTTAAAGCCTGGGCTAGTCCCAGACCCTTGAATTAACACAATAAATTTGGAATCTCTCTTGGTGAGTTATATTATTAAATTCAGCCTGATACAATTTTGTATTTCTTCCACGTTGATCTCACACCCTATGATCCATTCCTATGCATATTTTCCAGGTTTATGTTGGTACAAATTGGCAAAATCATACATTTCTTTTGACATATATCATATTTCCCCAAGGGTAACACTTTGTGTCTCCCCCTTTGGAACCTACTGGGTCTTGAGTCTAGTTATTGGTTAAGAAGGGTGGAGAGGAGGCAGAGAAAAGTCCTGAGGGAGATCCGCAGTCCTCTGCAAACCAGCTACCTCAAGAGAGGCCATTAATGTCTTTAGTGAAGAGGAGACTAAACTCCTTGGGCCAAAAGAGCCACTTCTAATGGCAAAGAAGGAATTTAGGGATTAAAAGTCCCCAGCTTCATCAGAATCTGCCTTATGTCCAATCCTCTTTTCAGGATTTCATTTCTTTTCAATCAATATCCTAATTTTGATAAAAGAGACTTTGTGAAGTTGAGAATTCAATTTGGATTGTAATTCAGCCATTTACAGGATTAAACTTTGAGTTTGGTTTTCAGAAATCCAGCCCCTGTGGCTAAGAGAAGATAAGAGTTTCTTTTAGGGATGTCATTTATGCTTTTATGTTCCTTAGGCGTAACTTTAAGTGGGAATTTAAAGCCCCAAGCTTATGATTTTATTCCCCAACTTCTCAGAGCACTAAACAAATAACCAATCCTTTTGTACTCCTTATTTTCACAAAAAAATTCTATGGCAACAAATGCTTGATTACCCAGGGCCTTGCCCTCTGTAGACACTTGATTGTAGATATCTACAAATGATAAAATTTACATAACTGTTTTGTCTCTGCCTGCTGTGGACTCCCAAAGTCCTGTTTAAAATTAAAACTGAAAACATGGGTATTAATTCTTTTAAACCTAATAAGATCAGAAAGCAGTTACAGATAGCATAGAATCAATTCAGAGAAGCCATCCTTATGATTATGTTTCTTTGGAACCACTCTTGATACGAAATTCTGTACCAGTTAGGGTTAAAACAGAGAACTAGAACCACCAGCGTTGCTACTTACATACAGACATATTTACAGGAATTTATTTCAGGCATTTAACCTCACGCAATTCCGAGAGCTGTTTACACAGTCTGATACTTTCCTATTTTATATGGACTTAAAGTTCACAGGGAAGGCAGGCAGGAATTAACAATGGATATAATGCGGGTGAGAGCAAGGGTAAGCTGGAACCCACAAACTATAGAAGAACCCATGAGGACAGAAACCCAAGTCAACTCTCCCTGCCTTCATCCTTGATGGAGAGAGTATCTGATAGGAGAGCTGATGTTTTTCATCATGTAGCTAAATTTATACATGACCCAGCAGTAGGGAAGCTAAAGGAAGATTCAGGGAAAAGTGGATTTAGTTGCTGGCCAGGCAGCTGCCACTTGCTAATGAGGAAAGTCATCAGATAAGCCAGGAGGCGTCTGAACAACAAAAGTCTCTGTCCTGACCTCGTGAGTGTAAAAACAGCTGCTGCTTCACTTCTGCCCTTCAAACCTTGTGGAAAAATACCTCCGGTGGCTCATCCAGAAGTATATAAGGAAGTGGATTCTGGGAAACATAGATCAGTCAAGCCAAGTTGACAAATCACAAAACCAGCACAAACACGTTAATATTTGTGCAGCAAAACATATGAATACCTACAAGTGACATAAACAAAAACTATAAATAGCCTCACATTAAATACACATCAGGTTTTGCCATCAAAAGACTTTGCGTTAATCTGACAGCAACATATTCAGTTTTTAAAGATTTCTAGATTTTATGATTGTCCAGATTTTATGATTATATATCTTCCCTCATATTTCCAGGTAGAACAAATTTAAAGACATGGTTTTGAGCAAAAAAGGATGGAAATAAAAATTAATAATCAAGAAAACTGTTGCTCTGTCACAACATCCAATAAAGCATATCCTCTCCTTGACTCTAGTGATGTTTGAGTAACTCTCCTCAGAGGACATATAAAATATATGAACAACAAGCTACAGATCCTCAGGGCACAAATATTCTTTGAACCATCACTTTTGGTCTAATTATATATTTTTTAAAAATCTGGCAATGAGAATTACCTCTGTTAGAGAATGCAGATTCTCAAATCTAAAAAGTATATAGATATTCAAAAGAATTTTCCAAAATGGTATGGAAAATAAATATATGGACGCTGTGGCCATGAGAATGTGCCTCCCAGACCTCTGACTGCAGGAAATGTCATTGACCAAGATTCCAAACTACTGCGTTCTGCATCTGTTACCATGTTTGTGCTTAGACTTGACCTCTTATGGGCTATTCCAAGCTAATGACTGAGCATGATAGGAATACTAGGGTGGGCTTGTCCCAGGAAACCTGGGAGTCCCCTCAGAAAGGACTTTGACTCCAGGATTCCATGTGAGCCTTGCTGAAATTTCCTTAGAACTTCACAGAAGTCTACGATGCTTGCACCCAGATTTCCGTCCATCTTTCGCTCACTCTTGCACTTGAGATCAGACTTGGATCTCAGAATGACGGCTCTCCAAGCTCCCTCTTCTTTTCCTCACAGTCATTTTCTCTAACAAATGTTTTCACACTTAATCTCATCTTGGTATCTGTTTCTTGAAGGAGCTGGTGTAACACAGTGTTACGTGTTGAGGATGTGTGTGTGTGTGTGTGTGTGTGTACTGTAAGGGCAAATACAAATAAAAGACTTAATTCTCCTTGTTTTAAATAAGGGAAGAGACTTCACCTACCCTTTTTATTAGCTCATTTACTTTAGAAAATTTGTAAATTCTTCTCTGTCTCTGAAATGTGTGTTAATCTTGTGAAAGCTAATTAAACTTCTCGCCAGTTTTCAGACCCAGGAATGTCTTTCTCATGATCTGGGAGCCATCTCTTTGAGACATAATCATCAAGGAAGATAGAGCCCCTATCTCCCAGTTTCTGTGGAAAGGAAAAAGCCTAACATGGGCAGATGGCTCTCTCCAGGTTGCAAAACTATCTCTTATCATAAGATATAAGTAGTTTACTTTTCCTTTGGATAAGTCAATTATATAACACAGAAGGTCACTACAAGTGTCGAGTGAATCAAAGGTGAACTATGTGTGACAAATGGAGCTGTTAAATCCTCTTACTGGAGGACTATTTATTATCTCTCTTGATAATATGTATGTAATGGGTTGAATCTACAAGGCTATAGAAAATAGTGAGATTCTCTCCGATTTTGCAATCTCTTATTGGATTGCCTGTGATGCACATCCCATTCTAGTTTAATGTTTATTCAATAATAAAATTATTTTCTTTCTCTCCTATGTGGAAGAGGTTTTCAGGGTTGGGATGAGATTTTGTTTTTAACTGTATGTCCCCAACTGTATATATATGTATGTATTTGTTCATATATATACACATACACACTAAAGAAAACTTTTCAAAACATTGTATTCCAGAAATGTTCACATAGTTTTAAATTCAGCTGCTTTTAAAGATATTTTATAGTAATAGTTTCTTCAAAAATTAACAGCCAATTTAGAGATATGCAACAAGTTGTTAGATATTTTTGGCCCTTGTCAGACACAGTCAAATATTGTGACAAAAATATATTGAACAATAAGACATGGGTTATATTTTATAACATAATATGAAACAAGTATAATAACTGTGTCTACAGAGTTTTGGGAGATTTCATAGCGATATCTTCTTGATTTTATTCTCAAAATATATACAGTACCGCTACTATTCATCATTCACCTTCTCCATCCTATGCAAGATATCTCTCTGTTCTTTTGGGGGGTGGGCACTTCTTGATTATGTCAGTAACTCCTAACTTCTCATACGCTCCCTGCTTCTCCTGCCTCCTTTTCCCCAAAGAATCACACAGAAGCCTGCATGATCCTTTAAATATATAATTCAGATAACTTTACTTCTTTGTACGAATCTGTGTATTGCCCTCATTTTACTCATTGGCCTGTAGGATTTGCACCCCACCTCTCTGGCTCCCTCTCTGAGCACCCTAGTGAACTAACCCTGCCCCAGATTCACAGGCCTATATCCCATTTCTTGTACATTCCAGGCACGCTCCCTTCTCATGCCCTTTGCCCTGGCTGAGTCCCAGATCTCCCAGGGCTGACATCCTCATTTTCTCCTGCATTTTACTTAAATGTCTCATTTTCAGTGAGACTTGCCCTGAAGATCCAGATTTAATACTTCAGCCTGCAGCCTCCCTCCCTCAGCACTCCTCCCCCATACTTTTCCCTTAAAAAATTCCATAGCATTTTTCATCTTCTTAACAACTTCACGCCTATTGTTAATTCTCTGACTGCTCTAGTGTGAATATAAGCTGTTCAAATGCAGGTGTCTTGGGCAATTTTCCTTACTGATGCATTTAAATCCCAAGCATTTAGAATGGTGCCTGATACATAGTTGGCGCTCAGTAAGCATTTGTGTGGTGAATGAATGCAGGTATACACAAAAGAAGCCATGTAAGACAGCAAGTGAAGGCCAAATGCGTTTCATTTGGCCAGTGTAGGATTTTATGTAAATTGCTGTATGCTGAAGAAAAGCGACAAATCTGGGAATTGAAGCATAGGTTGTGGACATTGAATGATGCAGAGAAGAGGAATTGAGTTTAAGAAAATTGAAGAAATATGTGCTGGCAAAGTAAATTGTTACTGTATGTTTTTTCCCAACTGGAAACAGCATCTACAACAGCCAGTGGCATAATCAGCACTGTTTCAGAAGAGAGTATATCAAGTGGGAAATATATCAAGAGTATATCAAGTGGGAAAAGCCGTTTGGAAACTACTGCAATCACCTCTCAATAACCTTAGGGAGATAGGTTTGAACAAAATGCCATAAAATTCAAATATCACTAGTCATAATATTTTTGTGATAACTGCCAATTTCTCTCTCACTAGTACGATACTCTTTGTCCAGCAGTTTTGTATTTCTGTTATCTGGGTTTTTTAAAATAACTTTTTCAAAACTTTTATGAAAGTTATACACTTGTCAAACCCTCCACTGAATTTATGTTCTATAATCATAATCTGAGGAGCCAAATGAACAGAATTTACACAAGTTAAAGCTTAAATCTTGATTCAGTTTTCTTTTTTTAAACTTGTATTAGTTAAGGCTTTGCAAATTATTTAATGTAATATTTATAAAGTTATTATTCAATTTTATTTTAAATCTTTATTTAAGTCATCATAACAATATTTAGATACTTTTGACGAGATATACAATATATGAACAGAAATATTGATGGGGCTGGCCCATGGCGCAGTGGTTAATTTTGCACATTCTTCTTCCGTGACCTGGGGTTTGCTGGTTCAGATCCCAGGTGTGCACCTATGTAGCACTTGTCAAGTCATGCTGTGGTAGGCGTCCCACATTTAAAGTAGAGGAAGATGGGCATGGATGTTAGCTCAGGGCCAGTCTTCCTCAGCAAAAAGAGGAGGATTGGCAGCAGATTAGCTCAGGGCTAATCTTCCTCAAAAAAAAAAAAAGAAATATTGAAAATATGTACTATGTATACATCTTTAAAGTAGACAAATTACAGTCAGAGCTCAACTGCTTATATTAGTAAATGGAAATGGGTGGCTTCATCTAATGGGAGATGATAAAAACTCATATTTATATTTGAGCATAAACATTTAGCATCTAAGAAATAATGTATTCATTTTAAGAAGACCAAACTAATGGATGCCTGGAATTGTTTTACTGGTATTTGCTTATCTGTAAAAGCCATTTCCTGTGAATACCAGAAAGCATATAAGTCAGATGGATGCAGAGCACACACCTAGGAGAATTGAGGCAGCCTTCATCCCTCCTCGAATAGAAATAGTTAAATGCTTTGGTTTAAAATAGCTTCCTCTTACATAGCAGGATGAATGAAATGATTAAACAAAGTGTATAAACTAATAAAGTACTAAAACCCAATGCATTAGAAGTATAAATAATTTGGAAAATACAATGTCGTAATGATAATTTCCCTGTAGAAAGCTTAGAAATAATTGCTCGAAAATAGGACACTGTGTTCTGCTTCAGTAGTCTAATTTACAATGAGCATTTAAATGTTAAAACCTCTTTAAGCCCGTAATTTAAGGCCAAGGTCAGTCTAATAAGGATCCAGTAATGGATTTTTTTTTCTAGAATTCACAGGTCAAGTTAGTAAACTCAAACTCGCAATTCAGAAACCATATCATATTTGGAATATAATTACTGGTGTTATTACTTTAAATATTAATTTTGTGCTACTCAAACTACAATTATTAATTTGCATTTGAAATTACTCGTCTCATAAACACTGATTGATAATCTCAAATTTTATCCACAATAGTTTGCTGAGTTACTGAATATTTAATATTAAAATAGACTTACATATCAATATTTCAACAAATTTAACACCACTGATTCTGATGCTGAAAATAGAAGGTTTGTATGTGTGCTGTCAGATTGAGAGTAATTTTAAAATATCACCACTTGTAAGATGCATTGCCAGTTTAAGTTAAATAAATGTGGGAATTGTACCTCTAAAAGTGATAAACTAGAGTAATATATAGACAAAAGTAAATTTGGGACATAACCTTCTGATGATAAAATCTATTTTTAAAAATAAAAAATATTAAAAAATTTCTAAAATGTTGGAAAGAGAAACTGATGAAAATTATTACACAAAAACATTTTGTAAAGTAATCCTGTGATTTTTCATTACATTCACTTGTACTGCTTTTACACTTTTAGCTGTTCAATTATTCAATTTTTTCACATTATTGATGAAGTTACTATTTTATATAGTTCTCAGCATCACAAACTTGTGGTATTTCTAGGAAAGTATGCCATATTATTAGTGATAAGTGTAAGCATTTATAATGATTGGTCAAGCTGTTTTTCAGGGTAAAATTCCTTACAACCCTTGAGAACTGAAAGCTGAGTGTCTGTATTAACATAATTCTATTATTCAGTACTCTGCATTAACATTAGTTTGCTCTTCCAGGAAATTCTTCCCCAGGAAGATAAAGTTACAAGTGTGTGTTCCAGGAACTTCATGAAAATCCAGGTACCCAAACAGCAGAATATTTGACTAGCGCTCCTGAAATACTGCTGTCTTCTCCCAACCACAGACTGCTCAAATCGTGGCATCAAAGAGGTTCAACAACCACACCTCACTGAGTCCCCCGCCCCCATAAGTTGTTATTCCACAAATTTGACCCAATTTCAAGTATATCCTTTCAATGAAAGGGCCACCTTTAATTGGACTCCCAAAATCTTAGAAATATACTGTCGTTGACCTTCCTATTCCAAAAAACTCTAAAGGCTGCCAAATAAATCTGTCTTTACTTAATGGGTTACTTTGGTAGTCTTTCTGGAGAGGTGGTGGAATACTTCCCCACTACTTAAAAAAAAATATTTTAAGATTATTACTGATTGACTTACTATGAGATTTCTACAAAATAAAAGAGCATTAGCATCACTGTTTTGTTATAGTCAGCAGCTTGCCATATGGTAAACGTACATTAGAAGACAATTAAGGGTGAAAAGGGACCGATTTTCTCACATAACACAATAACATAGTGTGAAAACATTCAGGGGTGTTTATGAACACGCTGGATGCTGAAACATAAGCTACTTCTTCATGAGACATAAGGAATTTTGCAAGGAAAATATAAGCAGTATTTCAGTTCCTTTTTAGAGATCCAATTAGTACATCTTTTAAAGAAAAACTCTCTAAGGTTTAGATTATTTTCATGTGAATTTTAATTACATGAAAACTTCAGATTGTAAATCAAGCAAAAATCTTTAACTCCTGGTTCTCTCACATACAGTTACACAGTTCTGAATTAGGTTAACAGCAGATCAACATTTGTATTAAAATTTAGTGCACAAGTTATTTGAATATACACTTCCATGAGACTGTTATAATGCCGAGGAGATTTGAATCTTTACTCACAAATTGTGAAGAATATTTTTGCACACAAAAGGATTGCACAAAAGAGACATTAAGATTCAAGTAAAGGAAAGCACAGAGGATTAGATCCAAATCAGAGCTGATTTTTTAAACATTATTGAAATATAGCATACATTAGAAAATAGCTCACAAATCATCAGTAACAGCTTAATGAAACTTTTAAAGGCAACTGTGTAATCAATACCCAGATGAAGAAATAGAATATTACCCATGTCTTGGAAGCTTCCTGCATGTTCCCTTTTCATCACTGTCTCCTCTCAAAGAAGATGTGTTCATGGAGGCATTTCAGTCTTTTCATAGGTGTATACTTATGTCAAAAGTTCTACTTTAAATATATGAACTTTATTTTATGTCAATTATATCTCAAGAAATTGTTGATAAAAAGTACACACACAATATTATTTCCAGTAATGATAATGCTGTATGGTAGTTAAATGGAAGAGGGAGGGGGAACATAAAAAACATCTCCTTTGAGGGGCTGGCCCTGTGGCCGAGTGGTTAAGTTCGCGCGCTCCGCTGCAGGCAACCCAGTGTTTTGTTAGTTCGAATCCTGGGCGCGGACATGGCACTGCTCATCAAACCACGCTGAGGCAGCGTCCCACATGCCACAACTACAAGGACCCACAACGAAGAATACACAACTATGTACCGGGGGACTTTGGGGAGAAAAAGGAAAAAATAAAATCTTTAAAAACAAAAAAAATCTCCTTTGAGAAGATGGCATTTTTTCATGATAGACCTGAATAATAAAAATGGGTCAAGCATGAAAGTATCATGGAAAAAAAGAATTCTACGCAGAGAGAACAGTGACTACACGTAAAAATATGGATGGCGCCTCACAAACAAAATCTTGAGTTAAAGAGGCCGGGTATGAAATAGCATTAATGAACACTTCTTTGTTAAAAAGTACAGAAATGGCTGAAATTAATCTCTACTTTTGGAAGTCAGGGCAGTGATTACCCCCGGGGACTTAGGGGGTGATTAGAGACTGGTCAGGGTAAACGAGAGGCTTGTAGGGACCTGTTAATGTTTTTGATTTAGGTGCTGCTTGTCCAACTATAATGTGTGTGTGAAAATTCTGTAAGTCACGCAGTTATCACATTAACACTATATATTAATACATACACTATGGTATGCCGACTGAAATTTAAAGTTAAAAATTACATTAAACATATGAAATAGATACATTATTCCCATTTAGACACTTTCTCAAGAGTTAACTTTTGTTAAAAATTGGTGTCCCTCTTCCGTCATAGAACTATAAACTGTAGACTTTAAATATAAATATGTGTCAACCTAGCTACATTTAATATCATTTATCATAACAATTAAAACACTCCTTTTTTATTCCCAGCATTAAACCCTAGCATATGGGTATTAGCCGCCACTCAAGATGAAGAATTACATTGCTTCTCATCTTTCTAATACGCAATTAAACATGATCAAACATCATTCTAAATCTAGGCTTGCCAACCTAGTACTCATTTTCCACTTTTTTACATAGTATGCAAAGAAGCCATTGAAATTCACTCTTAGTTTAAATCTAAAACACTGTGAGATTTTATTCCTAAAAACAAAACAACACCCTTTCACTAAAATATGAAGTATCTATATGGAGAATACTGTGTACAGCCTGACAATCATACCTGAAAACAACAGAGTAAAGACACTAGAAATATCAAGATGAGAACAAAAAATTAACATGTGGAGTATCTACAGTGAGATTTACAGCACCCAACAGTTAAAATTGAATCATGAGCTGGTTATTCTCACTTCAGTTTTATAGAAGAGAAAATTGAGTTTAGAAAGATTTTGCTCAAGATTACATAATGAAGGAGTGGCAAAATCAGATCTGGACCAGCATATCGTATGTTTTTCTAAGACTAAACACAAAGTAGTCCAAAAACCATAATATCAAAAAGAATCCGACCACAGCCAATAGTATCTTGTTCAAAATTTCCTTTTATTAACCAATAATTGATCCCTAAAATCTATAGAGAGATAAACCATAAACTAAGATATTATAAATATACTTTTATTTTGTGGAAAGAAAATGGTTCAGCAGTAGGCCTGCAATCTGTTCCCTCGCTTTACTGGAGGGAAAGGCCCCGTGGAATCTTACAAACATGCTAACGGTAGATCTCCAGGCAAACTATTTAATGGTATTGAGGTGAGAGAGTCTTTATCTATGGGATGCTTCTAGCAGGGTATACCTGGTTTGTCTAGGACTCTTGAAGTACACACACTGGGATCTATTGACTTTCATGGCATAGATTCCTGGATAATATCCTATTGGCTATTTAAGTATTTCATTATAAAATGGAGATGACTGCATGGTTCCTTTCTGTATTATGAATGTAGCTCCATAAATTTCTCAGATACTTCTGTATTAACGTGGTCAAAGTATCTCTGATGTGGAAAGAAAGGACCTGGGATGCTGCAGTGTCTGATCTAGATTTGTCTCTGTTTGCTTATGCCTTATGATTACTTGCATCCTTGAATTTTTTAGTAATGCGTGATACCAGGTGTATTAGTCTCCTAGGGTTGCAAAAGTACCCCAGATTGGGTGGTTTAAAACAGCAGAAATTTATTGCCTCACAGTTCTGGAGGCTAGAAATCTGAAATCAAGGTGTTGGCAGGGCCACACAGCAATTGCTCCTTACCTCTTTCTAGCCTCTGGTAATTTTTGGTTTTCCTTGGCTTGCAGCAGAATAAATCCAATCTCTGCCTTGATTTCCACGTGAGATTCTCCCTGTGTGTGTTTAACTTCACATGACCATCTTTTATAAGGACACCTGTCATGTTGAATTAGGGACTCACTGTACTCCAGTGTGATCTTAACTAATTATATCTGGAATGACCCTATTTCCAAATAAGTTCACATTCTGAGGTATTAGGGGTTGCCAACATATCCTTTTTGAAGGGGACATAATTCAACTGATAACACTAGGTAAGATCTCTAATTTGTGTGAGAATGATTGACATCTGATCCATTGTGTTATCCAATTATAAACCAAAGGGGAAAAATAATCTGGTCCCACATTAACTTTTAAGCTGCTAAGACAAAAATACCAAATGTCTTCCAACAAAATGTATATAAATAATAAATGTGAAATACGTAGTACTTTATTATTTTAAACAAGTATAATTTAAACTACTTTTCTGACCTCTTGAGGCAGAAGTCAAAACAATCAAGTACATAGGTAACAAATTTGGAGTACATGAACCATAAATATGATCAATTCTGGAAACAAGTTCTTATGTTTTGTCTTAATTTGGGTTCTGCTATAAATAGACACCAACACAAGAATTTGGATACAAGAAATCTCTTTATGAGCTGATCCCTGGAACCACTTGAGAGAGAAGGGAAGTGAGAAAGTGAAAGGAGTAGAGCCTACAGAAGATATGTTCATCAGCAAGTTACTGCTGTTGGCAACTGGGCTTTACATCACCAGAACCCACTGAAAGACAATCTAGTGCATGCCATAGAATTTTCCCACTGAGTGTCAGAGAATTGAAGGATTTATCTACAACTCCTGGCCCTGCAACTAAAAATGGGGGAAATTAGCTACAACTACAGTGGCTCTAGAAGGTCCCATCGACATGCTTGCACTTCAAGCTTGCCCTTTGTGACTGCCTAGCCAGAGAAATCTCCAGAGAAGAGACACAGGAAGTTGTTGGCATGTAGAGGCCTCTCTGCAAGCTACCTCAGGCCTAGGCCAAGGAGATAAAGGGGGAAATTGACAGCTTGTGCTGCCTGCTTTGCCCTTTTTTGTGAACAATATCACTGACGTTCTCAATGGAGGTCTGACTTTCTTTTTGTATTTAACACCTAAGGTGAGCTTAATGTTGGTGGTTCCCACGGTATCCCTTCATAGAGGTAGCGTACACCTAAAATCGTTCATTTTTTGGGGGTGTGTTTCATGATATTTTACGGTTTTTTCAGACTCCACACTATACTCCTGAGTGGGCTGGGTAGGGAATTGTCTTTCACACATGTAGTTTCCCCATGAATTATAATCTACTACATTTATTGTAAAATGTGGATAAAACCAACCATATTCAAAAAAGTGGATCTTGATGATAAGTAAAGGTGGATGGAACTGATAGTGTCAGGATGGCTAGTCCGAGTAAATAAGATAGTCACAGTTGGGTGTAGTGAAGTAGGGGTCAAGTGGCTGAGGACACAACGTTTGACAGCACAGCAAGAATGAGTGTAGAGCTAGATTGTATAAACTGTGTCAGTTGAAATAAGAGAAGGTTACTCGTAGGAAGAAAACAGAGCTAAGAAAGAAAATTAAGGCATAAGGATATTTTCAGAAAACTGTAGGGTAGTGGTCTACTACAGAAATACTTGACAGTTTTTACTCTGACATCTAAAAAGAGCTTTCCTGTTTATGCACCTGTCTCTAAATGTCTGATGTCAATGGATATAACTGGTGCTCATTTAACCCAGATGAGATATGTATTGCTCATATTATTTAAAAGATACACATCCTCGAGAAATAATTTGGAGCCTGAAGTGCCTGGAATTAAGTGGCAAGGGTCTTAGGCCTCCTCATTGCTGACACACTTATTGAGTGACTGAGGAGGGCTCCTAGTGGCAGAATCTCTGCCTCAGGCAGAAAGAGCAATGCTTGTAGCAGGAAGCCTCTGGTATATGCATACTGCTGAAGCTTGTGAAAGCCACTGGGGGAGTATAGATGACAAAGCAGTTTAGCAGATGTAAAAAAGAAAATCTTTCACACAATCAAAGCTCTGACTCAACCACTATATTTTGATCAAAGTCTCTTTTAAGTCCCATTAATAGATTATGAGAGAGAACTTGGATGAATAAGCCTTTAAAGAGAAGCTTTATGTTATCAGAACACTCTCTAGGTCTAATGTTCACCTGCATAGTAACCTGGACATGTTCTGAGAGCAGGCTAATGTGTCAGAACTATCCTATTCTCTGATCTATTAATAAGACGGGGAGAGGAAGGCCGGTAGACGGTCCATATAATCTGTTCACTATGCCCATAAAACATGGCTGATAGTGAGGGCATTCAGGTGATTTCTGGCAGGCACTGAAGTATAACCAAGCAAAGAGAAGACAGTTTAAATGATAATTTCAATAAGAGAATGTTGATTCTGACTTTACTAATGAAATCAAGAAACCACAGACTTTTTGGCATATGGTTTTCTATCTCCTAAGGTTGATAGGCCTGTCATTAAAATTCAAACTCAATTTACTCTTCTATTTTTTCTCTGTGTATTTGTTATTGTGTGGAGTTGGCCTACTGAGATTTCTGTTAATGAGTAAATATATTCAACAATCTGTTTTTGAGAAGCAACAAGAAAATGGTCATAAGAAACACAAGTTCTATGAGAACAACTAAGTCCCTATAATTTATGACAAGGAAGAGCTCTATTTGGCTCTAGACTTCCTTTGGAGATGTATTTAGTGAAAGCAATGATTATCCTTCTTACTTAATTTCAAAGATGTTGATGCTTCTGCACAGCTGATCACTTTCCTAGATAGGAAGCCTCAGAGTCTGCCATGGGTTTTGTTGGCAATATTTTAGTCCTTTTCCCAAAATCCTCAGTTTCTACTTTGGATTTTCTCTTCTGAAAGATTTTACACATTCTCCATTTTTTAAAAAAGCAAAATATTGTTTAAATCCAGCAGCTCTGTGTCTTGTGCTTTGTGCTAACACAGTTTCCCACGTATCAATGTCGATGGAAGAATTATTTTCTATGTGCCCTTGAAGCAAAATGTGGTGCATCTGATGTTCAGATTTTCCCTATTCTTATTTTTTCATAACAGTTTTAAATTCTTTTTTTCATTGCTCTCAGACTGGGCTGATGCACAGAGGGACTTTGATGAACTTGGCCTAGATATCATTCATAAGGAAGCGTCTATCATACTACTGAACACTTATGCAGTTTGGAGATGTCACAAGAGACATTATCATAGCTTCTATGAAATTACTTCTTCATTGATGTGAACTTTACTTAATGGGGAAATTATCTACCTTCTTTTCCCTACTGCTGCATTTATCACTCCCTAGCATAGGGAAGTGTTGTGAAGCAATATGTTTAAAAATACAGCTTCGTCTTATTACTACACAAAATACACTAGTAGACATTTTCCCAGTCTAACATTGTGTATGATTTCCATTAAAAACATGTGAGCCTTTATTCTCAACAAACTCAGTGCTAAGTGGTTTATGTATTTTATGTTGTTGAATCTTCATCGCAAATCTCTAAAGTACACAATACTGTTTATCCCACATGATAAATAAAAATCCTGAGGCTTAGAGAGATTAAACAACTTGTCCAAAATTACAGAGCTAGGGAATTTGAGGCAAAGATTTAAAGCCAAGTTACTAGACTTCAGTAGACTTTAACTTCACCTTGCTCTTAAACATCATATTACACTGAGTCGAACAAGCTTCTTTGGAAACTATGAGTGTTTTTATTCTATTGTGTCCTCTGCTGATAGTGAGTATCTAGTGGGCATGTGGGCTCACTTCTCCTTTTAGGTAGTGTAAAAGTAAACATTTCTATTATCCTCTGTAAATTGTGTATTCCCCACCCACACATAGATATAATTGTATTTTTTTATTTGCTTTAAGGTCTTGTTCAAGGCTCCTCTCCTTAAAACTCCTTTTCTAATTATCTCTACCTGATTAGTCTTCCTAAGTTTACACCACATGGTAATTTTTTTTTAATTTAGTCTATCTTTTTTTTAAATTTCAGTTAGTTCTCCAGTAACTTCATATAATGATTTTTTTTTCTTGGTTTCTCTTACCAGCTTTATTGAGTTATAATTGGTATGAAATAAAATGCACAGATGCAGAGTACGCACATATGCATATATACAGATATTCTAGTTGAGTAATTGAACAATTCTATTACTGGCATAATATCACTAAATGTTTCCTCTTTCTTTAGACAGTGAAACTATTAAAAATGTTCTAACATACTATTTTTTTAGAGTAATGACCTTCTGATTACACCTGATGCTATTTTTGTGATATTATTTCCTTAGATAGTGACATTACAATATCAGATTTGTATTTTCCATAGAACTTACAACATTGCATCTCTAGTAGACTTGTGTAAATTTAACATTTTCTTTGGTTTTAAATTTGAGTGAAGCTGCTGTTTTGAAAAGAGAAATTTCTTACACATTTTCAAATAAAAATAAAAGTCTCCATAGTTTGAAAGGTTGGCATTTATTTAAGTCCTTGTTCTAGGTCAAACATGCAGCAAGCACTAGAAGGAATTAAAAACAAAGTACAAAAGAATAGGTAGTGGGGCTGGCCCCGTGGCCGAGTGGTTAAGTTCGCGCGCTCCGCTGCAGGCGGCCCAGTGTTTCGTTAGTTCGAATCCTGGGCGCGGACATGACACTGCTCTTCAGACCACGCTGAGGCAGCGTCCCACATACCACAACTAGAAGAACCCACAACGAAGAATACACAACTATGTACCGGGGGGCTTTGGGGAGAAAAAGGAAAAAAAAAAAAAAAAAAGAATAGGTAGAAAGTGTGGTAGAATATGTGGATAAATCTCAGATATAACAGTATAGTTCTTCAGCAAAGATTATAGAAAATAAGATCATGATGATTAATGAAGATTTCATAGGATTACCTAAGGTAGAAGAAATTTAAAATTTGAAGACAATGGGAGAGACTAGCTAAACGCAGAGATTAATTACATAGAGCAACAAAAGGCCCCAAATAGCCAAAGCAATCCTGAGATCAAAGAACAAAGCTGGAGACATCACAATCCCTGATTTCAAAATATACTACAAAGCTATAGTAACTAAAACAGTATGGTACTGGCACAAAAACAGACACACAGATCAATGGAAAAGAATCGAGAGCCCAGCAATAAAGCCACAGAAGTACAGACAGCCAATTTTCAACAAGGGAGCCAAGAGCATACAATGGAGAAAGGAGGGCCTCTTCAATAAATGGTGTTGGGAACACTGGACAGCCATGTGCAAAAGAATGAAAGTAGACAGTTATCTTACACCATAAACAAAAATTAACTCAAAATGGATTAAAGACTTGAATGTAAGACCTCAAACCGTGAAACTTCTGGAAGAAAACATAGGCAGTATTCTCTTTGACATTAGTCTTAACAGCATATTTTCAAGTACCATGTCTGACTGGGCAAGCAAAACAATAGAGAAAATAAACAGATTGGACTACATCAGAATAAAAAGCTTCTGCAAAGCAAAGGAAACCATCAACAAGACAAAAAGACAACCTAATTATTGACTAAAGATATCTGCAAACCATGTATATGATAAGGGGTTAATATCCAAAATATACAAAGAACTCATACACAACCAAAAACTAACAACCCAGTTAAAAAACGGTCAAAAGATCTGAACAGAGATTTCTCCAAAGAAGATATATAGATGGCCAACTGGCACATGAAAAGATGTTCAACATGATTAACTATCAGGGAAATGCAAATCAAAACTATAATGAGATATCACCTCACTCCCATCAGAAAGCCCATAATTAACAAGAAAGCAAGCAATAAGTGTCGGAGAGGATGTGGAGATAAGGGAACCCTCATACACTGCTGGTGGGAGTACACACTGGTGCATCCACTATCGAAACCAATGTGGACATTCCTCAAAAAATTAAGAATAGATCTACCACATAACCCAGGTATTCCCCTGCTGGATATTTTTCCAAAGAACTTGAAAACACTGGGGCGGGCCCCGTGGCCGAGTGGTTAAGTTCGTGCGCCCCGCTGCAGGCGGCCCAGTGTTTCTTTGGTTCGAATCCTGGGCGCGGACATGGCACTGCTCATCAGACCACGCTGAGGCAGCATCCCACATGCCACAACTAGAAGGACCCACAACGAAGAATATACAACTATGTACCGGGGGGCTTTGGGGAGAAAAAGGAAAAATAAAATCTTTAAAAAAAATAATAAAAAGAACTTGAAAACACAAAGGCATAAAGATACATGCACCCCTATGTTCATCGCAGCATTATTCACAATAGCCAAGACTTGGAAACAATCTAGGTGCCCATGAAGGGATGAATGGATGAAGAAGATGTGGTATATATACACAATGGAATACTACTCAGCCATAAGACATGATGAAATGTGGCCATTTGCGACAACATGCATGGAAGTTGAGGGTGATATGCTAAGTTAAATAAGTCAGATGGAGAAAGTCAAATACTGTATGATCTCACTCAGGAGCAGAAGATAAAAGCGATGACAAACAAACACATAGAAACAGAGGTTAGATTGGTGGTTACCAGAGGGGAAGGGAAGAGGGAGGAGGACGAAAGGAGTGATTAGGCGCATGTGTGTGTGGTGATGGATGGTAATTAGTCTTTGGGTGCTGAACATGGTGTAATCTACACAGAAATTGAAATATATACGCATAGATTGAAATATATAACGATGTAACCTGAAATTTATGTAATGTTATAAACGAATGTTACTGCAATACAAAAATAAAAATAAAAAGTAAATAAAAAATTAATTACATAGACTTATTTAATCAATATTAATACTATTAATAAAACATGCATTTATGACCTAATGCTACAGTTCAATTGACATAAAATGTGTGTGTACCAGTAATTTCCCTATTTCCTAATAAGCAGCAAATTTTCTAAAATATAGAAGTTACTATTTCTCCTTTTAATCTTAAGAAGTTTATTATTGAAGATCTCAATATTGAAAGGGAAAAATCTGAAGGAAAATAGAAGAATGGCATTTTTAAACAGCATTTTATGACTTAGAAATCTATTGCTAATCTACTATTCCTTCAGTATGGCTAATATTCTAAATTTTAATTCTAAGATATGGCTTCTAAATGTCACAAATAGTGGAAAGATTGTCTTAAAAATGGCTCAGATTATTGTGTAACTTTGGATTCTGGGTGGTTAGACTCCGTTTTAATTAGACCCAAGAAATTACAGTAAAGGTTATATTCTTGTGAATGAATATAGTAAAAAATCCTAATTAAGTCCATTTCATGTGATTTTTGCATAAAGATAATAAATAATAAACCTAACCCTTTCAGATGTTGTTTTGATATATGTTAATCTATCTTTCAAGTCTGTCACAATGCTTATAAAATCTGTTTCAGGGGCCGGCCCGGTGGTGGAGTGGTTAAGTTCACACGTTCCGCTTCTCAGTAGCCTGGGGTTCCCCGGTTCAGATCCCAGTTGTGGACGTGGCACCACTTGGCAAAAGCCATACTGTGGTGGGCGTCCCACATATAAAATAGAGGAAGATGAGCATGGATGTTAGCTCACGGCCAGGCTTCCTCAGCAAAAAAAAAAAAAGAGGAGGATTGGCAGTAGTTAGCTCAGGGCTAATTTTCCTCCAAAAAAATAAAATTAAAAAAATAATAGTAATAAAAAAATCTGTTTCACTTACATTTATAAAACTTTCCACCAATGCTTCACAACTCATTTAATATTATTTTGGAAATTATAAGATAAAAATGCAGCAATTTCTCTATGTGACATCATCACATATGCCATATACTATGGTGTTAATAAATTTCATTCTTTGAATCTAGTTAAAAAGTGTAAGTATAAAGGTTATATTTTTACAGTCAATTCAACAGTAAAATTATAGCTAAAAAAGCTAGACCATTTGTTGTAATCTCATTTTATAGCAGAAACTAAAGGCCTGAGAGATTAAATGATGTGCAGAAACTTATACAACTTGTACAACTAGTCAGCTGGTGATCAGGGAGTAGACTGCAGCTTCTCCTATCTCCCAGTCCAGGGCTCCTGCCACTGGTATACCTCCTGTGCATCTGCACAGAATGCAGTCTTCTCTGTAGAAAGCCTAGATTCCTGGACTCTCTTCCTCTCTTTGTCTGCACCCAGCCTGGAAAGGCAGAACCAGAGAAGACTTGGAATAAATGTTTCCTGCTGGGACCACAACTATTGACTTACCAAAGAACTAGTAATTAAGAGCATGAGAAGGAAAGGGTCACTGAGAAGTTGGGAGCCGTAATCAATATTATTCAAAATACTCAACTTCCTTTGGCCTCTCGGCCACGGGATGCGTCTTACTGTGAATATGGGTGTGAAACTCCCTCTCATAGACTTCTCCCCATGATTTTTATTTCATGTAAATAGAAATTTGTAGGTTGTATAAAACAACATAGTAAAGTGAACCTGAAATTCGGTGAAATTATTGGTTGTACCAACACCTCAGATACCAGTATATGTGATTGAAGTCCCTGGAGAATTATCAAAATCCACAAATTATGAGTAAAAATTAATGAAAAGTGCTGATTTGTTCAACCATATTAAAAATATCTTCAGGCTTGAATCCTATTCACTTCTGTCAGCACAATTTTGGGAATACAGCAGTTACTCAAAAATACATGCTGTCTATATATTTACATAAACTGTACAATTTGTCTTTTGTGTTTATTATTTTTAAATTAGCCATTAATATTCCAAGAACTTGTATAATAGTATTATAACTGTGAATCCTTTTTAAAATTGCTCTTTTCTGTTGTTTCCAGGCTCACAAATACATTTATCTGATTATTTGTTAAATCCACGTATATTTAAAAAAATTCTTCGAGCTATTATTTTACCTTTTCCTTCATTTTTCTGCTAAATACTTACTGTCTAATCCATGGTTAAAAAAAGCGTTATCTGTAAAAGAACAGGTAGTCAATATTTAGACTCTATAGTCTCGGCGTTCTCTTTTCCAATAACGCAACGTGAGCATTGTAATGCAAAAGCAGTCATGAACACTGTGAAAATAAAGGAGCCTTACTGTGTTCCAAGAAAACTTTATTTCTGGAACCAAAAACTTCCATTTCCTATAATTGTCACATGCTGTGAAATATTATTCTCTTTTTGTTTGGGGATTTTTTTGCACCAGCGAGCAGATAACAATGACTTTCAAATGTTTTTAGATATTTTATTTTATGACCAAGTACACATTTATTTATCTATATCTATCTGTATCTATGTATATTAGTGTTAGAATTCCACTGAACAATTTTTAAACTTATTAAGCATAAACGCTATGTTATTTCTATTCTGTTCTACACAATTACATATTTTTAAAGTTGGTCATGATCTACTAAATTGACTTCAGAACTCACTAATTTGTTGTGAAGTACAGCTTGAAATATGCTGCCTTACAATAAATAAACTGTGCTTTGCAGCATGATGTTAAAGAAGTGTTGTGATTCATGATTTAACCTGGCCTCTCTTTCCATCCCCTTAGGTGATCACTTCCCTAGCAACACTGACGGCAATCAACTATGCATTATTTCCTTTATATGTTGTGTACACTTATGTTTCAAACAATGATTTTATATTAAACAACAAAAAGAGGATATTAGTATATCTGCTTATGTAGATAATGACATTGCAAATAGATATGGAAAGGTAAACACATGAAATTATACACACACTTTTGACAGACTAGTATCATTCTGTTTGCATGGTTTTTCTTTCTTTCTCCACAGAGCCCCCCAGTACATAATTGTATATTCTAGTTGTAGGTCCTTCTGGTTGTGCTATGTGGGACACCACCTCAGCACGGCTTGATGAGCAGTGCTAGGTCTGTGCCCAGGATCCAAACCCATGAAACCCTGGGCTGCTGAAGCAGAGTGCATGTACTTAACCACTCGGCTGTGGGGCTGGCCCCCTGCACTGTTTTATAAATTAACGTTTTTTTACCTGAAAATTATTAACATTGTCCATATTTTGGAGAAAACTATTTGTATTGATTGTTATATTCTGTTTTTAATGCATTTTTTCCCTGAAATTCCAATTGTTAGGTGTTAAAGATGTTTCCAATTATTGTCTATTATAATTATTTCTATAGTAAACATCTTTTTATATCAAAATTGTGCATTTATATTCATTTTCCCTAAGAGCAATGACTAGAAACAGAATTAAAATGTCACATTATGATAGATTTAAGACTATGATAGATATTATAAAAATTCTTTTTTATAATCTTGATAACAGTTTAAGAGAGAATACAGTATCAGCACTCTCTAACAAAGAGTGATTTTGTTTATAACAATTTTGATAATGTTAATAGATACATTATTATGATTAATAATATAATTTATTATAGGATATACCTATATAATTACTTCTAAAATTATCTATAGAGAAATATCTATAGATATATACAATATCCCTCAGTTTCTGCAGAGGATTTTTTCCAGGACCCCTGTGGATACCAAAATCTGCAGATGTTCAAGTCCCTTATATAAAAATGTGTAGTATTTGCATTTAACCTACCCACATCCTCCTGTATACTTTAAATCATCTCTAGATTACTTATAACACCTAATACACTGGAAATTCTATGTAAATGGTTGTTACACTGCATTGTTTAGGGAATAATGACAGTGGCAAGTAAAAGTTTCACTTTTTAGAATTTTCTGGAATTTTTTTCTAATATTTTTGATCCGCGGTTGGTTGAACCCTTTGATGCAAAACCTGAGTATACGGAGGGCTGACTGTAATTGAATCATAATTTAATTACATTAAATACATTGATAATGAGTGTGCTATGTATGTAACAAACTTTTTTTATTAGTTTGTCGTTTTTCTTTAAGTATTACTTGGGATATTATCAAATTTCTAAATATTTAGAAATGAAAGTCATATCCACAAGAGATGCATGTATGATTTTTTTCACCTTAAACCTAGGAAAAAAATTCCCAATCTCAAGAACAGAAAAGTATTAATATACATTTTCCTCTATGATGGTCTTCTTAAGACAAAAACTAGAAATTTAAATTTTAATTTACCTGATCATTATTTTTATTTATTTTACTTATTGCCTAAGGGTTAATTTCTCATGAATATATTAAAATGATTTGATTGTCTTTGGGCTTTGATTTCGGTTTACTTTATCCATTATTGATTCTCCAATGTGCTGATTTAATTATTTTAGAATTGTGTTTTGGTTTACTACTAGCAATGTTTCTCCTTCCACATTCTTCGCTTTCAGCATATTCCTTATTTTTCTTATTTGCTTATTGATAAATCCTGGAATGATTTAGTCAAATTCCAAAAAATATCCCTTTGGGATTTTGACCAGAGTAGACTTATAATCAAATAAATGCAATCAAAACCAGAACAGTGTAACTTATGAAGGAGAAGATAAATTTACCTTGTTAAATAATATATTATAAAATTTTATTTTTATATTAATCACAACTTTGTATATTTTTCCATAACAGATAAAATGCTTATTTTACTCAAAGGTATTTTATGACTTACATCAATATGATTTTTATTTTGTGTTTTCTTATTGTTTCTGTTGTATCAGAGACATAGTGACTTTCAACTTATTAAATTGAAAATAAACTGTATAATTTTTAGTTCTAATAAGCATTTTACTTCCTTAGTAAAACCTTTTATTTCATCATTTTGAACTTCTAATTAAAAAATAGAAGTAGCATGTATGTCATTGATTTTTTGTTGACATTTTATATACAATAAAATAGACTTCTTGTGTATAGTTCTACAAGTTTTGACAAACACATACGCTTGTCAAATATCACCACAGGCAAGATACAGAATAGTTCCAATATCCCCCCAAATCTTCTTATGTCCATTTAGTTAAACCATTTCCCCACTGATGTGTTTCCAGAATGTCATTTGAATTGTATCACAGAGTATGTCGTCTTTTGAGTCTGGCTGCTTTCACTTAGCATATTGCATTTGGCATTTATCCACGTTGTGTGTGTCAGTAATACATTCCTTTTTTATCGCTTAGTAATATTGCATGGATGCATCACTGTTTGTTATTCACTCACCAATTGAAGGGCATTTTGATTGTTTCCACTTTGGAGTGATTATGAATAAAGGTGATATACATGTTTTTGTATTTTCATTGCTTTTGGGAAAATACCTAGGAGAGGGATTACTGAGTCATATAGTAAGTGTATGCTTACGTTTATAAGAAATGACATTCTGCATATCAAAAATGTCTGTACTGGGGCTGGCCCAGTGGCACAGCAGTTAAGTTCATGTTCTGCTTTGGGGCTGGGGTTCTCTGGTTTGGATCCTGGGCACGGACCTATGCACTGCTTATCAAGCCATGCTTTGGCAGGAGTCCCACATATAAGATATAGGAAGATGGGCACAGATGTTAGCTCAGAGCCAATCTTCCTTAGCAAAAAGAGGAGGATTGGCAGCAGATGTTAGCACAGTGCTAATCTTCCTCAAAAGAAAAAAAAATGTCTGTACTATGTTATATTCCAACCAGTAACGCATGAGCATTCTAGTTGCTCTGAACCGTCACTGGTGTGTGATATTGCCAGTTTGTATCTTTTGCTTTTTCATTTTAGTCATTCTAATAAGTATATTGTGGTATTTAATGTCAGTACATGAGTGTGCATGTGTGTGTTTTAATTGAGAAATAATTCACATTGTGGTATATATCAGTGCTCCATTCATTTTTTATGACTGAATAGTATTCCATTGCCTGGGTATACCATAATGTGTTTTTACATTCATCAATTGATGGATATTTGGTAGTTTCCAGCTTTTGACTATTATAAGTAATGATGTTATGGACATTCATGTACATGTTTTTGTGTGGATATATGTTTTCAGTTCTGTTGGATGTATACCTAGGCTTGGAATTGTCAGGTCATATAGTAACTCTATGTACAAATGTTGAGCAATTATAAAACTGTTCAAAAGTGGCAGTTCCGTTTTAAATTCCCACCAGTACATATGAGGGTTCTTATTTCTCCTTATCTTAGCAAACACTTGTTATTTCTGACATTTTGATTAGAGCCACCAAAGTAGTTGTAAAGCGGTATCTCATTGTAGTTTTAATTTGCATTGCCCTTACAACTAATGATATTGAGCAACTTTTCATGTGTTTATTGGCCATTTGTCTATCTTCTTTAGAGATGTGTCTATTCAAATCCTTTGCATATTCTTATTGGGGAATTTATCTTTTTATTATTGTGTTGTCAGAGTATTTTATACATGCTTGATACAAATCCCTTATCAGATATATGATTGGCAAATCTTTCATTTTCATTTCTTTCATTCTGTGGGTTAACTTTACACTTTCTTGATAGTATAATGTGAAGCACAATTTTTAAAAAGTTTTGGTGAAATCCAATTTATCTATTTTTTCTTTTGCTTTTCTGCTTTGGTTTCAGATCTATGAAATCACTGTCTAATTCAAGGGCATAGAAATTTGCACTTGTGTTTTCTTCTACTAATTTTATAGTTTTACATCTTAGATTTATGTCTTTGATCTGTTTTGAGGTAATTTTTCCATATGTTGTGGTATGGACCCAAATTAATTTTGTTGTTTTTGTATTTGGAATTCCAGTTGGCACAGCAGCATTTGTTGAAAAGTCTGTGCTTTCCTTTGAATTGGCTTCATATCACTGTTAAAAATCAATTGACCATGAATGTAAGAGTCTATTTCTGAAATCTCAATTCCATTCCATTAAACTATATGGCTATCCATGTAAAAATACACATCCTCTTGATTACTGTATATTTGTAGTAAAGTTTTAAAATCAAGAAACTTGATTAATACAATTTTGGTTTTTTTCAAGCTTGTTTCAGCTCTTCAGTGTCCCCAGAAACTCTACAGGAATTTCAGGAACAGTTTGTCAATTTCAGAAGGAAAGGAAACAAATTTTGATATGGACTGTTTTGAATCTGTAGATAAATTGGGGGAATATTGACATCTTAACAAAACTAAGTCTTCCAGTCCGTGAATACAGGATGTCTTTCCATTTATTTAGGTCTTTAATTTCTCCCAACAATGTTTTGTAATTTTCAGTGTATAAATCTTGCATTTCTTTCATTAAATTTACTTCTAAGGATTTTGTGTTTTTTGATGCTATTGTAAATGGAATTGTTTTCTTATTTTCATTTTTGGATTGTTCTTCACTAGTGTAAGAAATAAAATTGATTTTTGTGTATTGATCTTGTATCCTGCAAACTTGTTGAATTTGTCTATTAAATAGTTTTTTCCATGGATTACCCAAGATTTATTATATGCAAGTTCATATTTGTGAAAAGAAAGTTTTAGTTTCTTCTGTGTAATCAGATGCCTTTTATTTATTTTTCCTGCTTAATTTCCCTGGCTAAAACCTTCAGCACAATGTTGAGTAGAAATAGCAAGAGTGGACATATTTGTTTTGTTCCTGAGCTTAGGAGGAGATCTTTTAGTCTTTCATCATCAAATATGATGTTAGCTATGAGTTTTTCATAGATACATTTGTCAGGCTGAAAAGTTTCCTTCAATTCCTAGTTTGCTGAGTGTTTCATCATGAAATGATGTTGGATTTTGTCAAATGCTTTTGTTGCATTAGTTGAGATGATCTTTTTTTTTTCTTTCAGTTTATTAATGTGGTGTATTACATTGATTTTCTTAGGTTGAATCAATCTTGAATTCCTCACTTGAAACTTGTTTGGTCATCGTGTATAATTCTTTTATATGTTGTATACAATGCTGAATCTGGTTTGGTATTTTGTTGAATTAAAAAAAAAATTGCATCTATATTCCTAAGGGATATGGGTCTGTAGTTGTAGTTTTTGTTACTTCTAATGTTTTTTGTCTGCTTTTGTTATTAGAGTAACACCGGCCTCACAGCAAGACTTTAGAGTGAGCCTTTGTGTAAACCATGAACTTTAGTTAGTATGAATGTATCAATACTGGTTCACAACTAGTAACAAATCTACCATACTATTGCAAGATGTCAATGATAGGGGAAACTATGCAGGGTGGAGAGGGGTAGAGAATATACTGGCATTCGCTGTACTATCTGGTCAATTCTTCTGTAAATCTAAAACTGCTATAAAAGTAAAAATTAGAAAAAATCAATTGATTATTGTTGGAGTATTTCTGAAGTTTATATTTTATTCCACTGATTTATATATCTACTATTCCACTAATATTAACCTTTCTTGATTAGTTTCTATATAATAAACTTGAAACAAACAAGTGTGAGTTCTTAAACTTTCTTCTTTTTCAGAAGTGACCTGGCTATTCTAGTATTTTTAGCTTTTGAGAAAAAAATATAGATTCAGCTTGTCAATTTCTGCAAAATAAAGCAGTGGGATTTTTGTGAGTTTTAGATGTAATGAAAGAAAAGTTATGTTTATTTAAATTTTTTTACCTTTTGATCCCCTTCACCCATTTCTCTCATCCCCACCCCCACCTCTGACAAATACCAATCCATTCTCTGTATCTATGAGTGTGGTTTTTCTTTTTTTGTTTTACTCAGATTCCACATATAAGAGAGATAATACAGTACTTGTCTTTCTCTGTCTGACTTATTTCACTTAGCATACTGCCCTTGAGGTCCATCCATGTTGTGACAAATGGCAAGATTTCATTCTTTCTTATGGCTGAATAATATTCCATGTATATATATATATATATACACCACAATTTCTTTATTGATTCATGCATAGATGGACACTTAGGTTGTTTCCATATCTTGGCTATTATAAACAGTGCTGCAATGAACACAGGGATGCACATTTACTGAAGTTATATACCCATCATCAGCATGAAATTTTAGATGAGTATTAACTTTCATTTATTTACAGATGCTACACAAATTAACTACATATGTAATAAATAGTGGTGGTGAGACAGAATTTTAGTATCTCCATATTTTCCTTTGCTTGATGGTCACAATAAATACCGTTTTCAATGAGTGGAGTGGTATAGTTATTTAATCATTGCTCAATTGTATACACTTGTATTTGAAACAGTATGTTCTTGAATCCTTTTCAAACGCAATTGCTACCAGCTGCAGCCAATTTGTCTGTTAGTACAATAGAGATAGGAGTGAATACAGTTTTCAGTTAGCTAAAGTAATGTGCCAAATCTCACCCTACACACACACACACACACATACAAACACACACACACATCTCAAATGCAGATGTCAAGGATTAAACATGTAGATGTTATATGTGATAATGATTGTTTATCCTTCCGAAGTAAAGAAAACCAATTTGCAGTCAAGTACAAGTTCTCCCAGAATAATCAAAATGCTGATGTGATCTGGCAGCTGAACAACCACTTTCTTCCTATCTTTAAATTTTTATTCTGTTTTATTGAATGAAATATGAATCAGTCATTGGGAAATGTCCATCACTACAGCTTTTTAGTTAGTTTTAATCCCTGTTCTTAATTGACTGTATTTCTAACATTGATGCTTCAGGCTTAAATAACAGTTGATTTTGACGGGAACTTGATTAGTCAAAGCCAATGTTAAAGATTTTACCAATGAAGAAATACAAAATTTGTATTTCTTATACATATACACCAAGTATTATAAGATAGCAGATGCAAACAGGAAATCTAAAATCTTCAGTCAAAGTCATCTCAAAAATCCTTGTATTGTAGTTTTCCTTTACAATTGAGAGTTACATCAACATTTCATTTCCCAAATTATTTCTCTGGAGAAATTTATCTTTGGGGCCAGCCCCGTGGTTAAGTTCGAGCACTCTGCTTCGGCGGCCCAGGGTTTCACTGGTTCAGATCCTGGGCATGGACGTGGCACTGCTCATCAGGCCACATTGAGGCGGCATCCCACATGCCACAACTAGAGGTATCCACAACTAAAATATACAACTATGTGCTGGGGGGATTCGGGGAGAAAAAGCAGGAAAAAAAAAGAAGATTAGCACAGTTGTTAGCTCAGGTGCCAATCTTTAAAAAAAAAAAGAAAAAAAAGAAACTTATCTTTAAGGTAAATTTATGTTATGTTAAGACCGTATTTGATATGTTAAGTTAAAATGAACTGACAAGTAGCTTTGATGTTCACTGTGCATGAATATTAATCTTGGAGACTGTTTTTCTTCTTCATAATGGAAATAAAATACTCAGGTATTACTTTGAATCTCTTAGATGCGGAGTCTATAAAATGTCATAGGTGAAGGGATGTTACTGATAGACACAACTACTTATTTTTTCTTGAGGTTCAATTTACATATCATAAATTGCACAGACCTTACGTATTCACAGGAACCTATCAAAAAGCATAATATTTCCACCACCAAAGAGATTCTTTCTGTGCCTTTCTTGTCAATCTGAACCTCACTCATCATAGGCAAATAATGTTCTAATTTCATTCACCAAAGGTTGTGTTTGCCAGATCTAGAACTGCGCATCAATGAAATATTATATCATGTATTCTTTGGTGCCTGGATTTTTTCTCTCAGGATAATTTTTAAAAAGATTATTTCATGTTCTATGTATTAGAAGTCTTTTCCTTTTTTATTGCTGAACAGTATTTCATTACATATATACCACAATTTGTTTATACTTTTTCTAATTAATGTAAATCTGAAAGTTTTTTCCCCCAGTTTTAGGCTTCTATGAACCTTTTTGATTAGACCTTTCATTAGCTTGTGTTTTCGTTTCTCTTGTGCAAATACCTGGATATATAATTGTTAGATCAGAGTATAGGTAAATGTCTAACATTATAAAAGACTTCCAAACCATTTTCTAAATTGGTGATACCATTTTGCAATCCACCAGCAACATATAAGAGTTCTTGTTGCTACAAATCCTCACCAGGTTTTGACGCTATTGATACATTTATTTTTCACCTCACTGTGTCAGGAGCTCAGCTGTGCCGAGAGAGAGCAAGCTGAGCTCTCAGGTGTTGGAGTAGCCAATTAAAGCAAGCCAAAATTGAAAAGAGTTAAGACTTTAATCACTTACCGTGATGGTGTAAGCAAGAGACTAAAACTGGACAAAGCGCCAACTCTCCCTGTTACGTTTCCCGATATGGAGCCGCTTACCAGCTGACGGTCACATAGCTCAGCACAGATGTGAGGATTTTCTCACTGTTGAGGGAGCTGGGACAAAAGGCTCTGGTAGTTTTACGGGCCCTGAGGTGGGGAGGACCAGAGGGAAAGGATAGGAGTAGAATATTACTGGGTACGGTATCAAAGCAGGAAAAAGTGTTTTCATGGTTTCCACTCTTCCCATGCCCCCCAATAAGCAAGTCTCAGCAGATGCACCTAGAGAAGCCCTCTGCCCAAATCTCAGATAAAAAGACCTAGAAATGAAGGCACAGGGCTAGGACTGCAAACATATGAAGAGCATGACGTGCCAGAGGGGCCCGAGTCCTTGACCGCAACTCTCTTCAAAGACAGCAATGCTTTGTCTGTGCACGAAGTCTGCTGTCGGAAGGGCAGCTTTCCCTGTGAGGCCTGCCAGACGAAGCCTTTGTAATTGCCTACACACAGGCCTGAAAAGTCAGGCATGGTTTTTTAACCACCTGCGGGACTCCTCGTGTAATGGTATCTCACTGATCTGTTAATTTGCATTTCTCTCATGACTAATAATGTTGAGTATGTTTCCATGTGCTTACTGGCCATCTCTTCCTTTACAAAGTGTCTCTTTGAGGATCTGCCCATTTTTAATTGGATTACTCTTTTAAATTTATTATTGAGTTGTAGGAGTTCTTTATATATGAAAGATACAAGTTCTTATCAAATATATGTACTGTATATATTTACTACACACTTGATGCCTTCCCTATTCATTTTCTTAATATTGTCCCTTTTTCTTGAGCAGATATAATTTGATAAAATTTTGGAGTTATCTCTTTCTTTATTCTATTATGAAATATTTGCCTCTCTTTTTATATTTATAGTGCATCCTTTGTAAATAATAAATAGGTCTGTCTTGCTCTTTTATTCAATTTGACTATATCTGTCTTTTCGTTACTGTGTTCTTCCATTTGCATGTAATCCAGTTGCAGTCAGATTCAAGTCTACTATTTTAGTAGCTACTTTCTGTTTACCTCCTCTGATTTTTGTTCCTTTTTTCCCTCCTTCCCTTCCTACACTGTGATTAACTGAGTAGTTTTTAAATATCTATTTGCTTTTTAGGTACACTTTTTTCTTTAGTGATTTCTCTAGGGATTGCAATTTATATTCGTAATTTCACACAATGTCCCTTGAATTAATTACACAATTTAGTTTATAATATAAGAATAATACCACAGTATAAATCCATTTATTTTTGTCGTCTTCTTTGTGCTTTTGCTGCCTATACCTCTCCTTATGTTACAAACCCTTAAATATATTGTGACTATTTTTGCTTTAAACTTTCAATTATCTTTTAAAGAATTCAAAAAAGAATGAAATGTTGTCTTTTACATTTCTCCACATATTCATATATTTACTATTTCCAGAATATTTTGTTCTTTCTAGTGGTTTTGAGTTTGCATTTGGTGTCATCTTACCTTGGAAACCTGATTGATTGAAGGATATCTTTTAGTGTTTTCTGTAGTACAGAACTATTGGTGTCAAATACTCGAGTTTTTATTTATCTTCAAATAACTTTATTTTGTCTTTTTTTTTTTTTCCTGAGGAAGATTTGCCCTGAGCTAACATCTGTGCTGATCTTCTTCTATTTTGTACCTGGGTTGCTGCCATAGCATGGCTGACGAGTGGTGTAGGTCCACACTCAGGATCTGAATCTGTGAGACTGGGCCACCAAAGCAGAGTGTTCCAAACTTAACCACTATGCCACGGGGTTGGCCCCTATCTTGTCTTTATTGTTAAAAAATATTTTCACGTAATGATGAATTATAATTTGACAGATTTTTCTTTCAGTACTTTAAGGATACTGTCCCATTGTGTTCTCTCAGGCACCAAAATCACTGCTTGCTTTCCAACATGTGAAAAAACTTTCTTCCTATAATTTATCTAGTTTTGTAATTTTACAAAAGAGTTTAGGCTGATGAGAGATATATTGTTGCAGTCAAATGCCTAAATTTTCCCTTACTGACAGCAAATATTATACTTCTTTTTAGTGGATTCATATTTAGTTTCTGTGAATGAACAGTCTAGTACTGAGAACACTATGCTTGGCTTAGTAATAATATTGGAGCAATGTTTTGTAAAGTACTTGTGTTGCCTATCTCAACAATATAATTGCTTTTTGTTCTATAATTCTCGATATTGGACAGTCATAATATTTGATTATTAGCCACTGAAGGACCGTTACATTTTGTAAATATTGTTCAATTGTTATTTCCTATAGAATGATACTCAGATGTGTTCGTTCTGGAAAACTTTTTAAGTAATAAAAGCAGCATGACTAAGTGAGCTAACTTTTCCTAGAGTAAGCACTTTTTGGCATCATCATTCAACACTATATTATAATGCTATCAGTACTATAGATATTGCTTCCAGGTTTCTTAGCAACTGCGTGAGTTAGACCTGTGGTAATTCATTTCTGATGATTTTGAAAACAATAAAAAGTAATAAACATGTTATACTTGTTAATGTTCTGAAAATTATGACCTTGAGCTTAATTAAGTTAGTACTATTTCTTTGAATGTTAAAAGTTCTGCTGAATTTTTTTGGCTTACAGAACATTTGCTGACCGCCATATTGTGTAAGGTCTATGGAAGTAATCTGTTGGAGTTGAAAATTATTGGTTCTTGTATACTCTGAAAGAAATCCTCCAGAGATCAGAGCAGCTTTGACCATAGTAATAATATTTTAGATACTGTTTACGTTCAGGAGAAATCTAACTGGAGATTTATTGGAGCTAAATAATCAATGGCCCTGATTGTGTCAGTTTCCTCAAGATATTACAGCCTTATTTATATTCTTAATTTCCAATTGTACAGCACACTCTTTTTATACTGAACTATTCATAATTCTCTGAAAATGTCAAATTCTTTCTTTCTGTGAAATTTGTCCTATCCTTACACCTGCTTGGAATGACCCCAACCCACTTGCAACTGTTGAACACTGGTGGATCATTCGAGGCTAATGCAAGTATCACTCCCCCATGAAGTGTTCCAGTCTACGAGCCACAGTTGAACAGTCCTTATTTTCTGCCACCAAAGCAATGATGACATGTTCATTCTTTTTATTATATATTTCTATTTCTCCTCAAGGACATAGTGTTTGAATGGTCTAGGAAAAAGTATGTATTTAAAATAATTTAAGTGTTGGGGGTCTGTGTAGATATTCAGTCTCTAGCTAAGACATTACCAACTTATTATCTCGCTTCACATCTGTTTCCTCAAGTGAAAATGAAAGCTAACTCCCAGGACTACTTATAAAGTTGATGTGAAGATTATTTGACCTAATAAGTACAGAACACATAAAATAGGAACACAACAAGCCCGCAGTAAATGTTATTGCCATGTTTCAGAAAGACGTTAGGTGTCTCCACTTTCTAACACAGATTTTTCAAAGTGCAGTTAAGCAGATTCTTTAATATTTACCTCACTGATAACTGGTAACTCAAAGAAAAAATACTCAAAAGTTATTTAAATGGTTTTTGATTATACCTACAGGGGCCAAAGTAAAGCATTCAGTCTTCATGAGTTATGGCTGGATTGTCGGGTATAAATTATTTCAAACAAACAGGGCTCAAATTGGAACTCATAATCACCAATCATTTTGTCATGATTTCTGAAAATATCCAACAATTGATTCAAGTAATGTGGTGAAATACTGCAAATGCATATACATAAATAAGGTTGGGGAAACAAGCATCATGGAAATTTAATTGCATTTTCACATTTGTTTATAAACTATTTCAAAACTTCTTGTTATGTGAGATATTCTTTTTTGAGTAATTCTGTTCCGTGAACATCATCATAATTATAGTTATTAAAGAAATAATGGAAAAAATTGGATTTAGGTTGTTTATGTGAATTTAGGGAGGAACTATCATATGTGTTGAATGGTGAGCAGGAAAAAGAGAAAACAGCCCTGCTCTCTAGTGAAACTTCCTGAATAAAATTTTACTTCAACACACATGGAAATATCCTTTGATTTATAAAGTTGCTTACTACTTCTTGGAAAATAATGGGAGTGATGTTTTTAAAAAGTGAAGCAAAGAATCTATTAAGTATTAGTGCCCTTATATGAGGCTTTGGACTGAGTGATATTTACTTCATTTAATAATCAGTACTGGCCCAGCCCAGTGGCATCATGGTTAAGCTCACACATTCTACTTTGGCAGCCCAGAGTTCACCGGTTCAGGTCCCAGGTGCGGACCTACTCACCTCTTGTCAAGCCATGCTGTGGCAAGCGCGCCACATATAAAGTAGAGGAAGATGGGCCTGGATGTTAGCTCAAGACCAGTCTTCCTCAGCAAAAAAAGAGCAGGATTGGAAGCAGATGTTAGCTCAGGGCTAATCTTCCTCAAAAAAAAAATCAGTACTAATTTTGTAATGATGCAAAAGACCCATAATACATCTTTTTCACTTAAAAAAATAGAGGTTTTTTAAATAATTTAATAATTCAATTATTTTTTGATTTGATACTATTATTTTGTATTTGATACTAATTATTTTGTGATTAGATTCAGAATAAAAGACAGGTATGCAAAAGGTAAAGCTCAATTACAGGTAGGATTTTTCCCCCAAATAGAGACCTTCACGGACGAACATTCCTTTGGAGTAAAATGGTAGCAGGTATCTACTAGGTTACACTGAAGCACAGGTCAGAGGTCAGCTACAGCAAGTTTCTACTTAAACAGATTATTTTAGACTACTTTCTTCATCTCAAGTGAACATGATTAACGAGATGAAAGACAGCACTACAAATTGTTGAAAGGGCTTCAAAAGTCAATAGTGAGAAAAAAATTAGCTGATTATATAAAGTAGCTAATTTCTGCCATCACAAGAATCACTCCTCTTAAGTGGGATCTATTCATTTATCAGGCACATATTTGGGCATTATCTTTAAAAGTAGATTAGAAGAAATAGTTTATCAAATTTAAGCTTTTTATGAGGAAAATACATTATTATTAATAATTTCCTTATTGATTTGTTTTCAAGTTTACTTTCCTTATAGTTTAACTAATGAGCAGAAGGATATGTAACTTAGGGAGATACCTTTAGTCCAAATATACTCTCTAATGCCTCAAGTCATATTTTCTTAAGTGGATTTTATAAAGTCACTAAAACGTGAGTAAAATCAAAGACATAAAGATTTGGGCACATTTAGAAATAATCAATGCACATTTGAAGTCCAAACATTGGTCCTAGTTGTTCACCAGGAGATCTTCTTTTCATTCCACTCATAAAAACCCATCTCAGGGCCCTGGGTAGAAAACCATGTCTCAGAATGATTGTATTCAATTTTTTCCACCTTCCACTTCATGTCTTTAACAAAATTGACAGGGTATAAATAGGAATGAATATGATAAAAATTAGCCTAGGAACCTGATCCTCAGAAATTTTTCACTATGTGTGTGACTTATGGCTCTTAGTTATAGTAATGTTATCTCTAGTGTTGTTACTTTCACCGCTATTTAACTTGTCATGTTTGCATACTGTGACCCCCTGTAGCAGAATGTAGGTTAGCCCCTCAGCACCTGTAGAGGGTGACGTCAGTGTTCTGCCAGTACACTCTCGGGTGTCTTTACCATTTTCATGTACACAGGCTCCTGGTGTGCTCTCAATCTCAAAAGCCAGCACTTGTATCTGTTTTTCTGGAGGCTTCCCCAGGTTGGCAGAGCTCAGACGTGGAGTATCGGAATTGCTTGAGCAACTGCTCTCTCTGGGAAGCTGCCCTGAACCAATGACCTGTGGGTGTGGGAATATAAATATTTCTGCTCTCCAGCCCCAAGCAAGACAACAATGCGACCCTACCAGTGACTCTAAAGCTCCCTTCTGGGACTGAGTCAAAATTATCCACTGGAGTACAAGACTTGATGTTGTACCTGTGCTTGGCTTCCTTCCTTTCTTTGTCTCATCTCTCATCTCTGTTACATTCTCCTATAAATAAATCACTTTCTTACAAAGCTTCCAGGTCTTATTCCAGCTCAATTTAGAACAATACCCAATCCCAATTTCCTGTCATTTGTAAAAGCTGAATACTCAATTTCCCAACCTTTTTTATAGCTCAACTAACCTAGAGACTCTCAAAATCCTGGGCTTGACTTGACTGAGCCTCTGAAATAAAGGGAGCAGCAATCTAACCATGGTCCTTTTTATGTGAGACAAACAAACTTTCATATGTGTTGTTTTACCTGGATATCCCAATATTTCCAAATAGATGATGGTTTTTGGAGGAAAGGCACCATATTTTCTACCTCTTCATGTCTTTGTATTGCTCTCTGTAATGTAAAAAATATTATTATGTACATACATAGAAAATATGTGTAACTATTATATATAATATGTTCATAAGTAAAAAACACTTCACATATTATAAAATATTATATTATTTATTGATTTTATACATGTACAGTTTTTTTCTCTTCTCATCAGAATATAAACTCAATGAGGGCAAGGAATTAGATTTTCACCAGTTTGTCCCTAATGCCTAGACAAATATCTATTGCATAGTAGTAATTCAATAAAACCTTCTTAATTAATTAAATTAATTACAAAATAAAATATATGCACAAAACAATGCAAATGATATAGTATTTTTAGAGCTTTCAAGGTAACAGAAATATTTTTTTCCTCCTCAAAGAAAACTTAGAAAATATATTAACAAATTATTATATCAAATATGCTTCTTAAATATTTTTTATGAATAACGGAATATCTGCTGTATGGTTAGGTAAGTAAATAGATGAATGGATGAATGTAAGAGTGAATCGGAACCAGTAATTTTGACTGCAGCTCCTATAAAAGATTAATTCTGAGTTTATGAGAAGCATGTATACTATATTTTATTTCCAAATATCATTTGCTTTTAACTTGCAAGAATTGACAAGATAACAAGCAGCGGGGGAGTATCAATGTGGCATATAATCCAAAGTGCCCTGGATTGTGTCAGGGTGAGGGAAATCCCCTTCCTTTCCTTCCTGTGTTCTTATGGCTACGCTAATAATGAAACTGACACAAGACCAGATTAACAGGAGAAAAACCCGGTTTAATATGTACATATTGGAGATCACAGAGAAATGGTGCTTGAACAGTGGACAAAGCTGACTATGTATATATCTTTTACACGAAGCAACAATATATTTGTGAAGAATGACAGGACAAAGAAACTTAGATTTGAGGTACATACTTATGAAGAATTTAAGCAGAGTTTAGGGCTGAGGTAGTAAATTAGCAGGGTTTGTTTTTGCAGGCTTCTCGACTTTGAATGCCCTAGCTCTGATGATGAGGATGCAGGGAGAGCGCCTTCCACATGGGAGGTTTACTTCATGCTCTTAGGGGGAACAGAGACAGAAGGGTCAGAATGCTCTTTTTGCTTCTCAAGTAACTTTATTCAAAATAATCAATATGCTGTTGTGGGATATTTGGGGGTGGCCTGCCCTGGGCCGCAACAACCAAATCAGGGACTCTCAGTTTACCTCTCTTTGGTTACATAACCTTGATTATGTTTTAACCCTCTTCTAAAGTAAGAGTATGACCTTACAAAGCTGCGCTGTCATCCGATAGTAACTACTGCATGCTGCTCACGTTATATTACTACCAGCCACACTACCAATGGATACTTGTAATCCATCTGCTATTAGATCAAACTGTATGAATTTACTGTTTCTCTAAATTTAAAAAATGACTGAATATTGGCAATTCACAGTTCAATCTAATTTAGATAAAAGATATTACAGAGGGTATAAAAATTAACAAGACTCTGACCTGCTATCAACGTTCTGTTCAAAGATATGGTGAGCAAATGTAATTTCATGTAAAATGACCTAAATGGTAAAGTAAATCATACAGTTGACTCAAGTCCTGTTAAGAGTCATTTATTACTGTTGAAACTGGCTTACAGTAAAGATTGCTAAATGACACAATGGCGGAACTGGTCATATTTTATTATTTATGATCATTGAGACCTTTCCTCCAGTTTGTTGATTTTAGATTAGTGTATGCACAAATGCTCATATTTACATGTTAAAGATGCCCACTCTTAACACAAAATATGCTGACCATTTTGTTTTATAATATCTTATGACAAAGTTGGCCATTGAATCTTTAGCCCTACGTATTAGGCTGCCAACAGGTGACCAACAGGTCTTTGGACTGAATTGAAAACTCTAGGTCACATCTTTACCCCATTAACAACACAGTGAGACACACTGTCTTTCCTTAATTAAATGAAAATTGCTTTGAGGAATTTTTAGTCATAATCTCAACTGACTTCATAATTTCAATATATTGCTATTTAATTGCTTTAGGATACTTTATAAAACGAATTAATTCAGTAGGACATACGTCCTTGAAGGATCTCATTGCTCATGATTCACTAAATATTCTCTGACCTAACATGGACAGTTTTTTATCAGTGTTTTTTTGGTCAAAAAATCCTTACATTTGTATTTTAGTTATGTTAAATAGCAAAAATAATCCATATGTACCATACATGACTAATTCATAAGAGTAAAGGAAAAAGGAAATGAAAATTCCCTTTTCAGTTCCCTGAGGGAGACAGCAGTTGCCAATTTAATTACCTTTTTTTTTTTACATTCATAAAGTAGATTCACGAAATTAGACATTCTTTGTTGCAATGTTTCAAGTCAGCTTTATATTTATGTCAGATTCTAGAATGAGGCAAAATTAATTTTGGGAGAGATTTAAAGGTCATGTACTCCAAACAGATAAGGAAACAATTCTGTGAAGTTTAATGATTAATGGAAGACTGCACGGATATTTAAAGGTAGACACAATATTTGAATCTAAGGGCATGTGTAAGAGGGAATAGTCAAAGAAGAGATGTCAGGCTACAAATTACAGACAGAAAAGTCAGGAGGCAAAGATGATTTTCAGAAGAATGAAGAGCTAGCTTTTAGATGTGTTGACATTGAAATGAAATGCCCAGTGGACAATTAAGAGATCCAGGATTGAGATTTAAAGTGGCAAGATTAGAGCTGGAGATGTGGATTTTAGGATCAGTCTCAGAGAGGTGATTGTTAATCACCAGCCTCTATAAACTCTCTGGGGAAGGTTAGGACTGAAGACCAAAATTTGCAACAAGCCTATGTAAGGGATGAAAGAAAGGAAAGCTGTAAAGAGACTTGAGGGGACTTTCTCTTTTCTCTCCTTGTCTCTTACGTATTCAATTGCCTTTTCTATTTTGGTTCATTTCCAACACTGCTTAAAGATTATTAAGAATCTGCTGTCTTAAATACAAAAAGAAATAATGTCCCACCTCTCTCCCCAGGGCACATACATAAGCCTACCTCTACCCATTGTTGCATAGCCACGTTTCTTGAAAGATTATGTACTCACTGTCTCCATTCCCTTATATTCCTTTGTTTTTTTTCACCTCATACAATATGGCTTTAGCTCCCACTGCTCTACTCAATCAGCTTTATAAGGTCACCAATCAACGGCTCCTTGTAGAGACTACAATGGACAAACTTCAGTGCTTATTCTGCTTGGCCTCTTGGAATGAAGTGATTATGTTAACCACTTTCTCCCACAATGCTCCCTTTCCTAGGCACTATGCCAACATCTCTGGGTTATCTTTTTCAGTCAGTATTTTATTGGTTTTTCTTCCTTTTCCTTAAGTGTTAGTGTTCCCTGAATTCTGCAAAGGTTGTACCTCATTTCTTACCCAAGAACTCCACCTGGATAATTTTACTGAAAACCCTTTGCTTAAATGAGTTAACACTCATAAAGCACTTAGAAAAATGCCTTATACAGACTAAGAACTACTTTGCTTAAAAATAAAAGTAGTATTATCACCTGTGTGTTAATTAATCACAGGTTATATTTCTATTTTCCCAAGGATTTTGCACTTTTGAAAACTCGAGTTCCCAACAATGCAATTACCCTGAGCAAAGGTGGAAGCCTGGAGCATGCCTGTATTGAACCCCACATGTAAGCCACTTGGCGCTATGGACTCAACATGCTTAAAACTGTCCTGAGCGCCAAGCCCCTTCCTCAGCCTGTTCTCTCTGTGGGATGCTGATCTCTATGTATAGATACGTATGGTACATGTAATTACCTAACCTTTTGCATTATGAAGTGCTTAGAATTTCCATGCTTACAAAACAAAGAAAATTCTCTATTAATATGAAAAAAAAAAAGGCTTACATTATTAATGCTTCAGCACAAATTGGCATAGTAAAGGCAATTGTCATTTTCCAAATCAAGCCGTGAACATCTTGATAAAAAGCACAATGACTTGTAAAGTGTACAGAATAAAGAACAAACCTAAATTTAAAACGTAGTCTTTTTGACTTGCTTGTGTAAGGTTGAAGGGAGAAACATACATGTAAACTTATCAGGTTTATGATCATCATATTGAAGTCAAAGCTGATATTTTTCTCTTTCACAGTAATAACCCAAAAGAGATGATGTTTCAAGCTGAAAACCAACTGTATCTTCATACGTATCTATTTCTCCTACTATGTGTAAAGTCCCTAACAGCCTTTAAAGTGTTTGCAGGACTCAATACATCTCTGAAGTGTGAGGGTGAGCTAAGAATTACAACATCATGGATATAGAAAAGAAATAATTTCTGGAAGGCTAGTCAACGATTCAAAGAACAGAGAAGACGATTTGGAAGTAATCAATGACCTTTGATAGAAAGGTTAAGTTAAATGGTGGAATATCAAATTAAAATAGAATAAATGAAATGATGAATAGCTATGAAATTATGATTAAGAGAAGGTATGATTAGGACAGGTGTGATATTAATCATGATAGGTTTGATAAAACAAAAACCTTAAAAACTCTCTCCGATTTCTTACATCAGAGGTTGCATTTCTTCTTGAGGTTGGCAGGCATTCTGCTGCATAGTCACTCAGGGATCCCGCTGACATAGGCTGTAGCCGTTTTGTAGCTATAACGTGCTTACAGTTTTACATTGGAACATTGGAACATATAGTCTCTTTAATATGTGTAGCAGGAGAAGGGAGCTGACGAACCAAATGTGGACTTTTCCTGTATCCCTTTAGAAGGTTTTAGACTCCAGGATTACTAGTCAGATCTAGTCACATGGCTCTGACTCACCAAGTGTGGATGTGGGCAATCAGGAGCAGAAAATGGGATATTTGGGGAATGCTGTTATGATTTCCCTGGGTACAGAATTGCAGAGAAACTTGATAGAGTTAAATTCAGTTTTACTCCCTCACAATATGGCAAATCCAAAATAAAAATGGTAAAAGAAGGTATAATTTTTTTTAAAAAGAGAGAGAGATATTATTCAATAGATGATCAAGCTTTTGGTCTAGCCACAGCTTGCTATCTTCTCTTCACTTTTCTCTTCTCTTCTCTTCTCTTCCCCTCTCCTCTTTTCTTTTCTATTCTTTTCTCCTTCTTTCCTTCCTTCCTTCTTTTCTTCTTCTTTTTTGACTCGTCTCCCCACTTTCTGGCTGCTCCAGTCATTCCAGGTTACTGTCTTCATTGTCCTGATTTACTACTTTTTTCTTGTCACTTTCTCCTCCATTCCATGGTGTGCCACCTCCTTCCTGGGAACAGGCTAGCTTTCAAATAAAAGATTTTCTAAACTTTTCTCAGTTTTTTCTTTGTAAACTGCCTCAGTAAACAGCCTCAAGTGAACTATAAACAAGAACAATAAATAAGAAATCAACATCTTGGGGCTGACCTGGTGGTATAGTTAGGTTAGGTTTGTGCACTGTGCTTTGGCATCCTGGGGTTCGTGGGTTTGGATCCCAGATACAGACGTGCACACTGCTCATGAAGCCACGCTGTGGTGGCATCCCACTTACAAAATAGAAAAAGATGAGCACAGATGTTAGCTCAGGGAGAATCTTCCTCAAGTAAAAAGGGGAAGATTGGGAACAGATGTTCACTCAGTGCCAATCTTCCTCACCAAAATAAAGAAAAAGAAAAAAAAATCAATATCTTGCTGGAATCAGCAGAATCAGACTACACAGAAACACTGTTTATTAGATTTTTAATCCAATGTGTTAATTTGATCTGGCTGTGCATTCAGTCATGCCTGTTGCATGGTGTATTCTTTTTAAATTCTGGGACATGGATATGAAACGGTAAGGTTGTTTGAAACATCTCACTTTTATGTTTTTCTAGTTTCCTAAGACAATAAACTTACTTGTTACCCATTTAAGAAATAGTTCTTGGTTTTTTGTTTTTTCTTTTGTTTTGTTTTAATACAAACTCAGGTCAGGAAAAACAAACCAAAACAGGGTATTTTACAGTGTGATTTATGTTTAAAAAGAACAGAAAGAAACAGAATTCAAAGAATAAAAAATAGTCAAAAAATAAAAAGTACATATGAATCATAAAATGGTTGCCTCTGTATAAGACGGGAGGGAAATGTGATTGAGGATTAGGATGTAACTGTCGCATTTTTTATAACAAGAGATAGGATATGATTTTGACAAAATATTATTTGTTACTTCTAACTGGTATATGCATACATTTTTATTGTTATGTTTTTATAATTTAGTTTAAAAATAGCAAATATTATTTTTAAAAGACCATTTAGTAATTTAAGCTATCATTAACTTTTCTTGTCAAGTAATATTCTATACAACTTTGAGAGAATAGTCTATTTAAAGTAATTTATTAAAATAATAAAAGCAGGAAATCTTAACTCAGCCTATAAATGGTTGAAATAGGGAGTCTGGAAAAGTTGATTTTGAAAAGTGAGACACAATGCAAATTATGCACATTTGGTTTATTACATTTCCTTCTTACTTTATGCAAAATAGTTGAATTTTATGGCAAATATATGTACAGAAATAGCATAACACAGTTTTCTTTATTCTCTAGAGTAGTGAATGTACTCATATAACCATTTCAAAAAGTATTTCTTATACTTTATTTGCAGTATTTGCCTTAATTGAGTTGTTTAAAAATGTTATAACCAAGTTAAAAAGATCGTGTAGAATATTTGATAAATCCCTGATTTGCCAACTTAAAAATGTTTATCCAAACAGGTGAGAGAGACGGACTATTTGCTGTCCTTTGAAGTCATATTCAGTACACTATCCTGAGTAGTCAATGCCTTTAGTTTTTAAATACTCATTTTCTCATGGGACACAATAATATTTACTTATAGGATGTTAGTCCAGTCGTATTTCAGCAAAGTCACAGGCTTTTCCAGTTGGTTTTGCACATATTAGGAAACAGTGATAACACTGTTTTTGTTGTTGGTTTGATGGGTTGGCTTTTATAAATTTTAGAAACAACTGGAAGGGGAGGATACAATATGAATTAAGTTACAGTAAAATCAACATCATAGAAACTAGGAAAGAAGGGGAACCCCAGATGTCATATTTCATTCTCTCATTTGATAGAATATTTTTTGCAACATTCCTAACAAGTGGTAATTCCTAGGAAAACTGAGTAACTTAACAGAATGGCTGAGCTGCCAGCTTAAATATTATCTTCACCTAAAGGCAAAGGGGGATGCTTGGGGTAATGGTTTGGGATTCTAGAGGGGAGGAAGACAATTTACATGGGGATGGAAATGCAAATGTTTGTTAAATAAGTTTTGCTGGGCCAAAAATGGGCTTGTTGGTGCCTTTCTATCACACCTATTTTACATTATACTATACCTATCTTACGGCCTTAGCTCCTTCCTGGAACAGGCCTTCTACGTTAAACTCTTTTAGGCAGTTTGGGGAAAGGTCAAATGATCTTCCTGCGTCTTCTGAGCCTTTATTGTCTTCAGCTCGAAATAATCTGCATACCAGAGTGGTGCATCCTGGGGCAATCTGCCTTGAACCCGTCACCATCATTGATCAACTGTATATTGTTTCTCTAGCATGCTTGGGAAATGGGAACTGCTGAGGTGGGTCATCCCACGCTAAGTGTCTTACTCACTAGATGATCTTCTCTAGAATCTCCCCAGTTCCCAGAAATGATGTTAACCAGTGGGGCACAGGTCCTCATTGCTCTGGGATTCACAAACCTCTCTCTCTCTCTCACTTATGTTTCCCTCAAACTATTGAATGAGGAAGTGTTGGTAGACCTCATGATTTTCCAAGACCTTTTTCTCTCCTCTTTCTCTTTTTCACAAACCTTCTAATGTCACCCAGACTTAGGATTTTGGAATGAAAAAGCCAGAAAATTGATGAAATCTATTTGTGCTCTCAGCCCTGCCATATACTTTTTCTGAGGTAATGAGAAACATTGAATTTGTGGAAATTTAAGAGAAAAGTCATGGAGGAATAAAAATAAAATTCATAAATAAATTTCCCAAATTACTAACAACTATTCGGACAATCCAGGTACTATATGTTGTCCATTCCTACAAATAAAGATATCACTCATATCTACTCCATAGTCCCCTTCTTTTACCACCTCTGATATTTCAACATATGATGTAATTGTCTGTTTTCCTACTTCCTAATTTAAATTCTGATACATTCCCATGAAATAAAATCCAATTTTAAATGAGGCCCCCTCCCTGACCCCTCCTGATAAGATGTGACAGTTGAACATTACAGAGGGCTAAATGTCACATTTGTGCATGATTGTATTGTCATAATGATGCAAAATTATATCTGAAGCTTATTATCACTGAAACCAAATAATCTCTTTTCATATTAACAAATGCTAAAAGACTTATATTCAGTAATCTGTACATATACTGTTGTGTGTATGTTTTTAAATTTAAGCACATGACTTTCCATTTATCTCTAATAAATTCACTGAAATTTAGTTATTCATTTTAACATCTCAGTATTCATATTTTTGAAAGTAGTAGAAGAGAATTCTCATAAAATATCACACTTTCTGTGTTTCTCATGCAATAAAAATTCACCAATTTGGATTATACTGTCGATGAAAATAATCCGTAACCAATCTATAAATGAAAATTTGGGTGAGTTTATTCTGAGCTGAAATCTGAGGATTATAACCTGGGGCCTTTCTTCCCTAAGGAAGAAAGGGCACCAAAGAAGTGGGGTGCACAGAGTGGTTATGTACCCCCAGAGAGGATGTTTCACATAGGATTGAAATGTCCCTTTTACAATAGTCGCGAGACTGCTCTGTAGGCACAGAGATTGATGGAAACAGCAGGTAGGTCTTCTGTCTCAGTGAACGCAGCAGGGTGGCAGTCTGTTGTCTCCGGCTGAGTGGTCACAGGTGAGCTGGGTGGTCAAAGGTGAGTGCAGCAATCCGTTCCTGGCCTAAGGAAAGAAGCCCACCCCCAAGGAAATGCCAATGTTGGGGGAAGTTGCACCTATATCTCAATGGCCTTTGTTCTGGCCATAGGAAATGTCTAAGCAGATATACAATGAGTGCTCAACAGCCACAGTCAGGCCCTTTTGCAAAAAACAAAGTCAGGCTGAATTAGGTTTATACCAAATGGCTTCCTCATATACTCCAATATATCCTATTGCTTGCCATTTTTATTTGTTAGCACTATTAGTTGAAAGATTTTTCCGTTAATATATCAGAAAAAAGCTGTCAAAAAATACTTTTGAGAATCCTTGGATTTGACTTAGTCTACAATTGAAGAGACATGTATTTTAAATATAAATTATTACTTATGTTTTCTTCCTAGTGAATTTATGCTAACCTTTCAGTATTTTCTTTTCTAAGGACCTGTACAAATAATCATCAAATTCTAGAATATTGTGGGAGAAACTGTAAGGGTTACTACTCCATAACTTTGAAAATTTATCTTTATATAAATTAGGTGATATTTGCCAGTCTCAAGAATTAATGAACATTATCCATTTTTTTTAAAGATTATTTTATTTTTCCTTTTTCTTCCCAAAGCCCCCTGGTACGTAGTTGTGTATTTTTAGTTGTGGGTCCTTCTAGCTGTGGCATGTGGGATGCTGCCTCAGCATGGCTTGATGATCAGTGCCATGTCCGTGCCCAGTATCCGAACCAGTGAAACCCCAGGCTGCCAAAGGAGAGCACGCGAACTTAGCCTTGAAGCCATGAGGCCGGCCCCTCACATTATCCACTAGTGACTATTTTTATATACATGGTACATAATACAGTTCCTAATTGCTCAAAAATTTTTCAGATGGAAGGAGAGGAAGAAAGAAATTATATTCAAATAAGTCAATAGGAAGGAATCCTTCAAATAATGTATGTTTTCTACTTTCTGGGATTAAAAATATAGTCAACAGAATACTTGACAGATAGTCACAGAGCTTCTGCTTGAGACTAAATAATAAAGAACTATCTATCTCATGTCAAAAGAACTTGGAATGTTTCCAAATAAAAGAGCAATGTAACATTTTACTCCTCACTGATTTAGTTGCATAAATGTCACTTTCCTACCACCATCATTTATCCTGGGTTTATTTAAATAAATATAACACTGTCTAAAACTGTTTAACTTTTTCAGTCAGTGCTTCAATTCAATTTTATATGCATTGGAGCGTGCAATTGTAAAGGCACATAGACACAGCATGGAACTTATAAGACAATTAATATATATTTGTAAAATAAATGAATACAGATTCTATAAATGGCTTTTTCAGAAAATCAACATTGTCAACTCAAGCAAGTCACTTAATATCTTAATAACTCTACTTCTTTGCTGAAAGGGAATATAAAAATATGTACTTCATATAACTTTTGTGAGGATCTAACTAAATAAGTGTATCAAAGAATTTATAAACTTAAGTTTAGAGGATTATTTTTCAGGATGTTGTTATAAGATATTGCTGCTCTATTGTTCTCATTTCATAGCCAAACTTCTTGAATGAATTGTCTAAATTTATTATCCTTTACATCTCAACTCACTGAAATCTATTCTTTTCTTCTAAATTATTTTGTTCAATTTCTTTGTAAGCTGCCATATCTTCAGCTTATCTTAAATGATGGTATCCTTTAGAGTCTGACTTTAGCTCCATTCTTGCTTCATATTAAAAAAAAAACCCTAAAAGTGAAAATAAAATGTACCCCCTTGACAATCTTATCTAACTTCATAATGTCAATTATTACTTATGGTGTGATGATTACCAAGCACATATCTACAGTTCAGGTGTTTCTGAGGGTAAGATTCATTATCTTATTATCTGCTGGAAATTTCTAACTGGAAGTTGTATGGCATCATCAAACAGAAAATGTAAACATTGAATTCATTCTTTCAAACCGGGAACTAGAGATAATTGAGATATTTGAATGGTGTGAACAAGAAATAAGATTATTTTTTTCTTTTTTGAGGAAGATTAGCCTTGAGCTAACATCTGCTGCCAATCCTTCTCTTTTTGCTGAGGAAGATTGGCCTGAGCTAACATTTGTGCCCATCTTCCTCTATTTTATATGTGGGATGCCTGCCACAGCATGGCTCCATAAGTGGTGTGTAAGTCCACACCCAGGATATGAACTGGCAAACCCAAGGTCGCAGAAGCAGAGTGCACAAACTTGACCCCTGTGCCACCGGGTGGGCCCTAAGAAATAGTTTTAAATGATCAAAAACATGAAAGGAAAATTAGAATCTTACAGTGAGAAGAGAAAATTATGATCTATTTGAATGTGTTAAATGGAAATTTTAAGAATGAAATGTATAGCTACTGGAATATAAAAAGAAAACTACCTTTAATAAATGAGTTAAGTGGTAGATTCCACACAGATGAAGATAGAATCAAAGATTCAAAACTATATTTGATGAACTCACTCAGAATGCAAGATAGAGGTATAAAATATTGAATATATATGTGAATACATATGTGTGTATGTATATGTGTGTGTATATTTATTTATAAGTATATATGTGTGTAGGGGAGGAGGACATTTCCTCTCCCCAAATGGGGTTCGTCTGGCTGGAGAACGAATTAAATTCAAATGAGACAGAATAGCAAGAGAAAATTAAACAAAGCTTTATGAGGAACCATGGCCCGGGGACTTTCTTCCCGAAGGAAGAAAGGGCACCGAAGAAGTGGGGTGCACATAGTGGTTATATACCCCCAAACAGGGTGTTTCACATGTGATAGAAATGTCCCTCCCACAATAGTCACAAGATTGCCCTGTCGGCACAGTGCTTGATGGACACAGCAGGCAATGGTCTGCTATCTCGGTGGGTGTAGCAGGAGGCAAGTGGATTGTCTGGAGCTGGGCGGTCACATGTGAGCTCAGCAATCAGTTCCTAGCCTAAGGGAAGATGCTTAATCCTTAAAGAAATGCCAAAGTTGGGAGGGGGAGGGAAGTCAGTTCCAGGAGGTTACCAGACTAGCACAATAAAATGCAGTTTTAAGTCCTTGCCTTTGGCATTGATTAAGAGTTTCTAGAGAGAAGGTCATCTCCTTTCTTCTTCCTGGTACAGAGAGGGAAGCACCTTTATAGATAAAGATCTACCTTACAAATGTAAATGTGTCCTAACAAAGGGCAATTTCCACTCCTCAGAGCCTCCTTCCCTCTCCCAGTTTATCAAAAGCAACCAGCCTCAAATAATCCTCATGCCAAAGAGACATATCTTGGGGTGGCCAATTCCAGATCCCCACAGTCCCGCCTTTGAAACTTAAAGTTTCACAATCCAGAACCTGAGTGGTAGATTGTTTCTTCTCACTGAACACATTTCTTAGTCCTGTTAATAGATCAGTCCAGTTAAAGCCATTTTAGAAGGTGGCGATGCAGGTGCGCTCCCAAAGTTAGGCCTATATTTTGGAAGCAAGCAATCAGGTATTTAATAAGTATTTCTATGGAAATAAAAGAAAAACAAGGTTAATGGTTGGAGCAAATTATAAACTAGTTCCTGAGTCCTGGA